>NW_020954595.1:15765843-15766310 GCF_900497805.2 Vombatus ursinus | reverse complement strand
ATTGATTACATTCATAAGGTTTCTCTCCAGTGTGGATGCGCTGATGTTCAGTGAGTTTGTTTTTCTTTAAGAAAGTTTTTAAACACTGATTACATTCATAAGGTTTCTCTCCAGTGTGAATTGTCTGGTGATCAGCAAGACTGGAGCGCAGTGTGAATGCTTTTCCACACTGATTACACTCATATGGTTTCTCTCCAGTGTGGATCCTCTGATGTACAGTAACACTCTTCCTACATATGAAAGTTTTTCCACATTGATTACATTCATAAAGTTTCTCTCCAGTGTGGATTTTCTGATGTTCAGCAATGCTCTTCCTCCATCTGAAAGTTTTTCCACATTGATTACATTCATAAGGTTTCCCTTCAGTGTGGATTCTTTGATGTTCAGCAAGTTTGTTTCTCTTTAGGAAAGTTTTTCCACATTGATTACATTCATAAGGTTTCTCTCCAGTGTGGATTCTCTGATGT
>NW_020954595.1:15746989-15765833 GCF_900497805.2 Vombatus ursinus | reverse complement strand
ATTGATTACATTCATAAGGTTTCTCTCCAGTGTGGATTCTCTGATGTAAAGCAAGATTGGAGCTAGACCTGAAAGCTTTTTCACATTGATTACATTGATAAGGTTTCTCTCCAGTGTGGATTCTCTCATGTAAAGCAAGATTGGAGCTCTGTGTGAATGTCTTTCCACACTGATTGCATTCATAAGGTTTCTCTCCAGTGTGGATTCTCTGATGTCGAACTAGATGGGAGCTCTTTGTGAATGTCTTTCCACAATGATTACATTCATAAGGTTTCTCTCCGGTGTGAATTCTCTGATGTTCAGCAAATTTGTTTCTCTTTAGGAAAGTTTTGCCACATTGATTACATCCATAAGGTTTCTGTCCAGTGTGGATCCTCTGATGTCGAACAAGATGGGAGCTCTTTGTGAATGTTTTTCTGCGTTGATTACATTCATAAGACTTCTCCTCAGTGTGGATTCTCTGATGTACAGCTTCTATCCGAGTGAAGTCACAGAGACCATCACTCACGAATCTTTGCTTATGAGTTTCTTTCACAGAAAGGCTTAGTTCTTCAGTAGTCTCTTTCATTTCAAGTCTGAGCTCTCCTTCTGAAAGAAGCCAACAATAAAACATGCATACACAGACACATATACACACATACATAATTATATATCCCCTTCCCTCCGTGAGTAAAACATAAACTGGATTTCATTCTATTTCCCTGGGTTACTAGAAAAGTCCTCAAACATAAACGGGCAGAATCAATCATTTGAAAATGCCATTTAGCTCACAATCCAAAGGATGATTTAATTTACAAAGAGCTTCACACACAAGAACCTGTGACACAAGCAGGACCAGCATTCTCATCACATTCACAACTCAGGCCATGGGTTCAGAATGCCTGATGATTTAACCCAAATCCCAGCAGCTAAGACTAGAACTCAAACCCTGTGATTGGGCACGTTCTGTCCAGAGTACTAGACAAATTGTCTCCACTTTTAATCTTTCCTTCGCTTTCACTTTCCTTGTCTGTACTTTCAATCCTTTCTTCATATGTATTATGCCATTTGGTGCACATGCACTAAATCTTCATATTTCATGACCTATCACATCTCTACGCATAAGGTAATTTCCTGGTCGATCGCTTTCAATCTTATTTTTCCTGTTACAGTATCTGAGATCGTATGATAAATGCCAGCACTATTTTTTCCTACTTACCTGAGGTATAAGAGATTTCATTTTGGCCTATTACTTTTTTGGGACAGTCATTACTTATTTCTTTTCAATAATTTATCTTTAAGTGGCCCTGCTCACCAAAAAAATAAATAAATAAAATCCTTGTGTGGCATTTCCCAGCTCTTTGCAAATAAAGATGTTTTCCATCTGGGACAAGCTTATGCATGTTTCACCCATGAAATGTTTTTTCTGCAGTGATTCCAAACCATCACGATCAGGCATATAATGCTTTTGGGGATCATGCAGTGATTATATCACATTCTGCCTGCTTCTGGCTGAGTGTACATAGTCTTTAAGTTTCCCAACTTGACATCAAATTGTTTCCAAACTTCCAGGCAGGTTGGACATTCATGTGCAAATGGTCAGAGCAATGCACAGAGCCTCACTGGCTGGCTGTCACTGCACCATAGCAGTCCTCTCATTCCTGGGTTACCTTGTAATTGCATCTCAGCAAAGCTGTAATCACCAGATCAAGATGCTACACAGGTTTGCATTTTTGCAGCAGAGATGACAGGCTCTTTGAAAATCATGGTTGCTAGGCATGCACAGCAGAGGCCAAATCATCATGGACCCCCACAACTGTTCTATAAAAACAGATCTCAAGTTGCTACTCACTGCAATGCTAAGGCTGTTTTCTGGTTTGAACTTCTTTTCGCTTATGTTACTATTCTTCTATCTGGTAGCTTTGGCAACACAGATTAGTCATTCAGTAGAGTTTCAGTGACAGTATAGCCATTTTGCCAGTGATTATGAAAAAGAAAGTCATGTCAAAGAAATTCTATTCTTACAAAGGTGGTTTTATATATAAACATTGTTTAAAAAAATAAACAAAGCAATACATGCAATTGACCATCAAGTCCATTTATCATTTAATACACTACCTATCACAAGCTAATAGAAAAATAAATTTTTTATGTAACTAAAAATTCACTTTATTGGCTAGTTAGGGAACTAAAAACAAAAAATGAATTTCCATCCCTCAGCAAGACAGCTTGTCCAACTCTCCTCTCATTTGCCGCCTCATATCTATGTGAACATTTTCACGGTATTCTGTTTAAAAACCAGAATACAGCTGTGGTGCAGTGGATAGAATAATGGTTCTCTAGTCAGAAAGAGCTGTGTTCAAATCCCACCTCAGAAACTTGCTGGTTCTATGACCCTGGGCAAGTCACAGGACCTCAGTTAGCCTCAGTTACTTCATCTGTAAAACAGACATAATAATAGCATCTAACTCCGAGGGTTCTTAGGACTATCAAACGAGATCACATTTATCAAGTGTGTGGCACATCTATTATTTCTATCATTATCATTATGATTTTGACTATTTCCTCCCCATTTCTGCTCTCCTTCTTAAACCATTAATATCCTCATTCTTTGTATTCCTTATTTCCCTGTTCAACTAAATGTACTGCCATTCCAAAATACTCTCTTCCTGGGTCAGCTAAGGGTGAGGGTCATCGTCTAATCTTCCTTCTCAAACTATCCCCATTTTTGTATGCTGGGCCATGAGTTCCTTGACAGCAAGGACCGTCTTTTGCCATTCTTTGTATCCTCAAGGCTTAGCACAAGGACTGGAACACAAAAAGTACTTAATCAGTGTCTACTGACTGGCTGACTGAGTCCAAGGCTGACACCAGCCCTAGGCTCTACCTCAATCCCTGCATTCTGGTCTCTCTTCTAGTTGCCAAATGCATCTTTGGGCCTCAGTCATGTTTCTGTCTCTTTCTTGCACCCAATCACCTCTAAATAGTCACCTTTGTCAGGTTCAAACCCTAATGTAACCTGACCAGAACCAATACTGAAGATCACAGAGGCTTCTTCCTAGGCTCCTGAACGATCTCACACAATGGGAGTCTGCATAAACTGAGGTGATGGTCACCTACGTGAACCTGGTCAATGATTCTCCAAGAATGGGATAGAGATTGAGCCAGAGAGATCAGGAAAAGGACTTGGGCGATGAGTTAGCCAAATTTAGCCTTGGATTACTTCCAATTAAGGCAGTAGCCTTCACGTCTCCTTATGTACTGCTAAATGAAGAGAGACAATGTCAAGAAACCAGGATGCCTGGGTCCACTACAAATGGAGATACATCATCTCAATTGGGCCCTCATTGTGGCAAGGCATCCCCATGATGTCTGACTCCCTATGCCACTCACTGTAGCAACTTATCCAAATTTTTTCATTCTTCCCTAATGGCTTGCTTCTAACCTAGACACACCATCCTGCTCCCCGCCCCCCCCCCAACTTCTCACCTGAGAACCTGGCCTCTTATTTCACTGGGGGGGGGGGGAGGACATTTATCAAGAACTATCTTATCCTCCTCACCAAACATGAATCAGATGGCTTCATTTTCTTTTTGATTCCAATACCAGATGAAAAGGTCAACTTTCTGCTTTGAGGCCAATCCCTTTATGTGTGCAAATAATCCCAACCTGTCATCGACCTCATTAAATTCCATCCTCTGGTATTCCCAATTTATCACTAATTTTCAGTCCCTCCCATCCTCCCTTTCCTTTCCTATTGCCACAAATAAGCTCATTTCTCTCTAATCTAAAAAACACTCTCACTTGATCCATGCAGCCCCATGAGATAGTGTCCAACAGCTTTCTTCCATTTACTTCATGGCTAAACAGCCAGAGTTGGCCACTTACATTTAATGTCTCCAACTCCCTTCCCTTGCTTTCTTTGAAACTCTCTGCAGTCCAGCTCCCAATTTCATTGTTCAACTAAACTCCTCTCTCCAGAATCACCAATAATCTCAAAACTGCTAAAGTGGATGGCCATTTCTTCATCTTCATCCTTCTTGACTTCTTTGTAGGCTCTGACATGGTCGATTCCCACTTTTTCTCGATCCTCTCCTCTCTAGATTTTAGCGACATCACTCTCCCCTGGTTCTCCTATCAGATCCAAAACCAGACTTGGTCTCTTTCCCCCAACTCTCCCCTCTTCCTATTGTCCTGCTATTCAAGGCATCCTCCCATAGTCCAGGCTCACCAAGGAAGCGGCACACTCTCCTTGGCACCCACATTCACACCCCCAGCCCCACGTTCAATCTGTTCCAAAGTCCTGTGATTCCACCTGTGTGACCTCTCTCCCAGTACTGTCACTTTCTTGTTTCAGGCCCCAGTCACTTCACCCCTCAAGCATTTAAGAGCCTGCTGGTTGGTCTAGCTGCCTCATTTTCCCCTAGTCCAGTCAGTCCTTCACCCCATTACCAAGTTCATGTTCCTTAAGGTCTTAACGTGACCATGTCACCACCTACTCATCAACCTTGTCTGGCTCCCCAGCAAAAGGAGGCAATATGAAATCCTCCCTCGGGCTGCTAGAGTACTTTATCACCAATCCCTCTCCTACTCTTCAGTCTTCCTTCACCCCATTCCCCCCCATATATGCTACAATCCAGTGCTATGGGCCTCCTTTCTTTTCCAGAAACAGGACACTCCACTTAATGACTCCATGGGTTTTCCTCACTATACCTGTTGCCTAGAATGCTCACCCTGGCTTCCCTGAGGCCCCAGCTAGAGCCCACCTTCCACAATAAGCCTTTCCCAGTCCTCTTTCACTTTCTCCTGACCAGCTTCAATTTATCCTGTCTATAGTGCGTTTCTACAGAGTTGTTGGAGTGATGTCTGCCCACCAGACTGCGAGCTCCATGAAAGCCAGGGACATCCTTTGGGTCTCTTTATGACCCCAGTGCTCAGCACACAGCCTGGCATGTAGCAGGTGCTTAAATGTTTGTTGACTTGAAGGTCTAAGGAAGAGGTCATATGGTGTAGCCTAACCCTGCTCTTGCACTTTCAGGAGAGTTCCATACCCCCAAATTCCAAAGAATGACTTCTTAAAGGATCATGACTTGATCAATGGAAGGGAGCTAAAAGTCCATGGGGTCCAACTCCCTCATTTTACAGATGGGGAAACTGAGGCTCCACAGTTCAGTGACTGACCCAGGAAGCCACTGCTAAAAAACATGTGAAAAAGAATTCCAAGCCAGGTCTTCCTGCCCCCAAATCTAGCTTCACCACAACACATAGCAGCCTCTTGAACCACAGCTCTCATACACCTGCTTCCACCTCACTCACCTGGACAGTGGCTCCTCAAGCCTTCTTGCTCCGGCATCCATGGTGCTTCCCTTTGCTCAAAATAGGAGATCACATCTTCTCTGGGAACTGGAAGCCCTGGGCGTGGGGAATCAGTTAGGGATGAGCATGGAGAGAAAATTGTAATTTAGTTCTCTTTAGGGAGAGGAGTGTGGGTGCAGAGCTGCTCCACTCTGAGAATCACTCCAGTATGGTCACACATTAGTGTTTGTAACGCAAGTGGCCCAAAACAGGATGTGCTACACTATCCCACTGTACAACCTAGTTGAGAAACAGCCAGACCCTCCACCCCCTGCCCCCCAATCCTATCATGTTCCATTCTGGCTGAAACTGCTAACCCCAAAACTGGGTAAAAAGGGCAATGGTGCCAGAGCTACAGGGAGCTTGATGCATCATCTTTTGCCCTGCCCCCTGCCTGGCTCCTCACTCCCTGAAACCAACAGAAAGCATTTGCCTCTGTGGGTGAGAGTCTCCTGCTGGTAAACTCAAGAAACCCTAGCTGGTCCAAACTGATTCTCTGCCAGTCTGCTGTTCCTGCCAATGACAGGGGCATGTAAGCAAGAAGACAGGGTGGTCAGCTGCCACAGCACTGATTCTGGGGAGAGGTCGGGGAGAAGATCATGGAGCCAGGGTGGAATCAGAGAGTTTGGTCTTGGTGCAGCTTCTACACAGAAGGATGGACCCACTGCACAGTTTCCATTACCTAGAAATCAGAGGCAGCTGATGGTGCAGTGGAGAGAGCCCTGGGCCTGGAGTCAGGAATGCCTGAGGTTAAATCCAGCCTCAAGCAGTTACAAGCTATGTGCCCCTGGACAACTCATTTAAGCTTTGTCTGCCTTAGGTTCCTCAATTCTCAAATGGAGATAATAATAGCACCTAACCTGGAAAGTAATGGTGAAAATAAAGTGCCATAATATTCTACATTTCTTTACTTGGCACATGGCCTAGCCCCTGGCAAACAGCAGGTGAATATAAATGCTTATTCCCTTCCCTTCCTTTCCCACCATCCCTGCTAGAATTTTAGGGCAATATGAAGGAAGACAAAAAGGACAAATCTGCTACACTGGGCACAACTAGGAGCTTTAACCTACAAATGGATGCTTGTGAAAAAGAAGACCACTCTAAATACTTGACCCATCCCCAGGAGGAAGGGGTTGCAAGGACAAGCTGCCTTAGCATTCTCAGAGATTTGGCAGCGAAGTCCACATCCATCTGAGATGCTTCCACACCGACTGGATCTCTGACCTGGGAGCAACAAAGGAAACCCTCAGGCTCCTATCGCACAGTGCAAAGACTTTCTGTAGGACAATCAGGCAGCAGGAGGACCCTGTCTCTTGGACACAAGAGACCAATACTCTTCTCTCTCCAATAACTGATAAGTGCTCCAAACCCTGCACACCAGGGAATGAAGATGTTCCCTTTGATTGCAGACTCAGAGTTACCAGACGAAGTGTCCTTACCTAGCGAGAGCAGGTTCCGGGCATTCTCCAGCATCACCTCCTTGTACAACTCCTTCTGAGGGTGGTCCAAGAGGCCCCACTCCTCCTGGGTGAAGTCCACAGCCACATCCTTGAATGTCACCAACCCCTAAATCATCAAAAGTCATAGGATGTAGAGCTGAAAGACATGTCAGAATTAAACAGTCCGCCCCTCATCAGTTTACAGGAAGAAAATGAAGCTCAAATCAAAACAACTCTGAGGTATCACATCACACCTATCAGATTGGCTAACATGACAAAACAGGAAAATGATAAATGTTGGAGAAGATGTGGGAAAATTGGAACACTAACGCACTGTTGGTGGAGTTGTGAACTGATCCAACCATTCTGGAGAGCAATTTGGAACTATGACCAAAGGGTTATAAAAATATGCATACCCTTTGATCCAGCAAAAGCATTTCTAGGAGAAAAGGACCCACATGTACAAAAATATGTATAACAGCTCTTTTTGTGGTGGCAAAGAATTGGAAATTGAGGGGATACTCATCAATTGGGGAATGGCTGAACAAGTTGCGGTATACGAATATAATGGAATACTATTATGCTATAAGAAATGATAAGCAAGTGGACTTCAGAAAAACCTGAAAAGACTTGCATAGACTGCTGCTGAGTGAAGTGAGCAGAACCAGGAGAACGTTGTACACAATAATAGCCACCTTGTGCAATGATTAATGTTGACAGATTTAGCCCTGCTCAACAATGCAAGGATCTAAGAGATCTTCAAAGGTCTCATGATGGAAAATGCTATCCACATCCAGAGAAAGAACCATGGAGTTTAAATGCAGATCAAAGCATACTATTTGTTATTTTTTTCTTCTTTCTGTTTTGTTTCCTCTTTCTGGTGGTTAGGGTTAGGGTTAGGTTTGCAATACTTCCTTACAACATCACTAATATGAAAATGTTTAATAGAAATGTATATGTATAGCCCATATCATATTTTGAGCCGTCCTGGGGGCGGGGAGGGAGAGGGAGAAAAATTCAAAACTCAAAAGCCTATGGAAGTGATTGTTGATAAATCAAAATGAATTAATAATAAAAAAAAGATAATGAAGGATAAAAAAAAGGAGGAAAGAAAATGAAGCCCAGAAAAGGGATTTGACAAAGGTCATACCCTTTGAGTGTCAGTTAGCTCTTAAAACCATTGTCATTAAGAATCCAACTGAATTTTGAGAAATGCATTTCATATGATCAGTTGGAATAAAGTTGAGAAACGTCTTATTATGGAAGGTATCTTCCTATGGAATCAGGGAGAAAGTGTATGCTCTGTCTCTGAGGCAGGGGGATCTGTGGAGAAGAAAGAGTGATATGAAATTTCTTCCTTATCAGAACTGATATAAGTGATATGTTCCAAAGAGTTTGTGAGCATTCGGGGGGGAAAAGTTTTATGATTTTGTGATTTTATGGTTTTGTGATCCCTTAAAAGAGAACAAAGTTAAAGATCTAGTTTGCTCCCTGAGAGGCTGAAATAAAGTCTTATCTAGATGAAAACATGAAGAGGGTTCTAAAGAGATATTCATCAGTATCTGGACTGCACTGAGTGCTATGAGATGGTTTTCAGCCAAGTGAGGAAGTGTCATCTGTTGTTACATTGCGGGCTTGAGGTCACTCTGGGAAATGACAAGCTGTAACCAAAACAGAAAAAAAGAGGTCAGGTAGACAGGAAGGAGGAAAACCAGGAGAGAGTGGCGTCCTAAAAAGCTAGAGAGAAGAGAGTGATCAAAAGTGTCTAAGGCTGGAGATAAGCCAAGGACTATAAGGATGGAGAAGGCGACCTCTATGGTCTCAGAAAGAGAAAGGTATATAGGGGAGTAGGTGAGGAGGAGGGGGGAGATACTGAAAAGGTGGAGATAAAGGAAGGAGGCCTTAATATGGGGTGGGGAGGGGTTCCACTGGTGAATATTCTCATGGGTGAAGGGAGATGAGGACTACACACTGAACCCTGGGAAGGGGGAAGGTTAGTGCCTTAAAAGTCTGCATGTCCTGGGGCTGGAGGGAATCACCACCCTTCGGGGCAGCTAGCAGTTGGAAGACTAGGAGAACACGGACACAGGGTCAAGATTTTCAAGAAGACATGGAAGAAAAATAAAAGGTCAACAAGAGATGGCACAGATCAGGAGGAGACATTTCCTACCCTGGAGCAGTGAATGCTCTTTCTGATACCTGCAGGGATACACATTATTCTGAAAGTTAGGCACAATAGAAAAGGGGAATTCATGGGGTAAAGCCACAGGTTCCCAAAGTGGATGATAATGCCCCCTGGGGGGCACTGGAATAATCCAGGGTGTGGTGGTAGCCTCAGGTGCTAATTGTGGAGCATTGAAAAAAATAAGGGGGTGATGGAAGCATAAGGAAAGAAGAAAAGAAAGTTGTGAAAAACCGTTCACACAGGTTGAAGTCACAGTGATTACATTATTTTCCAAATAAACACAAAAATGCAAGTTACATCTGATCAATGGTCAAGTCCCCTGACAGGTCTTAACAAGCAAGTGTTGGCAGGTGAGCATGTAGCACATTGTCAAGAAGTTCAGCATGCATTGGCAGGAATATGTGCATGTAATGACTTGTCTACAAAACAATACTAGACAGTTATGTGACTCCTCATCAAAATTTCAATGGAGGAAAAAATTCCCAAATTTACAATAAAGTATTAAATTTAAGATGTGTCATTATTACACACACGTAATATATTTTTTGAAATGATGGAAATTAAAAAGAGAGACCAAATGATTACAGGGGCTATGAATCAGAGAATGAGGGTCTAGGTAAAACAGAAAGAGAAGATAGACAATGAAGAGAGTGAGAGAAATCCTTGCTCGAAAAGGGCAGACAAATAAATGACATTCAAAAACTAATGAACAGGACTAGTTGGAAGGAGAGTCTATAACAGTAACTGAGAGGAAAAGGCTCCCCCAGGGAGGGAATATGGAATGAGATGAAAGCAGAAGAGAGGAGCAAATTTCTGGAGAAACTGGAGTTAAAAAGACTTATGGCATCTTCTAAATGTGGTAACAAAGGAAAATGCATTATTTCTTTGCACCACATGGAACTTCTACAAAAATTAACCACTAGAGCACAGAGATACTGCAGACAAATGTAAAAAGGCAGAAATAATCAATATATCCTTTCATTCCATAAGGAAATATGGTTCAGGGAACACAAACAAAAGATACAAACCTAAATAGAGATTAACAATGACATATTAAATAATGACTGAGTCAAAGAACAAATCACAGAAACAGTGACCTTGTAAAAGAAAATTAAGGATGAGACAACATACCAACATACCAAAATCTCTGGGATTCAGCTAAAGCAGTCCTCAGGGGAAAATATACCCTTACAATTATACATTGAGAATATAGAAAAAGAGAAGAAATTGAATATCCACTTAAAATAAGCACAAAAGAGCAGATATTAAAAATTAGAAGGGAATAGATAAACTGGAAACAAAAAAATCATAGACACAACAGATAAAACTAAAAGCTGATTCTTTGAAAGGACTAATACAATTGAAAACCCTTAGCTAATATGAATAAAAGAGAGCAGAAAATTAAATCAATAAAATAGTAAATGAGAAAGGTAAAATCACAGCAAAACCACAAGAAATAAAAAAGATAATCTGAACATATTATGCAGCTTTATGCAATGAAATTAAAAACATAAAAGAACTAAAGGAATTCCTCCAAAAACATGAAATACTCAAACTATCAGAAGATAGGAAAAATTCTAAAAAATTTGTAAAAAATAGCAACCATACTTCACAAATAATTCCCCAAAATAAGAAACTATCTTACCAGAATCCTTTTATGAATGAGATAAACATAGATCTAATAACAAAACCAGGGAAAGTCAAAACACAGAAAGTAAACTATAAGCCAGTATCATTAATGACACTGACTCAAAAATTTTAAATGAAATTCTATCAAAATGACTACAAATTAATTATCCAAGAAATCATTCTGCACGATCAAGTGGGATTCATACCAGGAATGCTGGTTGGTTGGAAAGATGGTTGTTATCCTTCATTCTCGAAGA
This sequence comes from Vombatus ursinus, assembly GCF_900497805.2. Taxonomy (NCBI): domain Eukaryota; kingdom Metazoa; phylum Chordata; class Mammalia; order Diprotodontia; family Vombatidae; genus Vombatus; species Vombatus ursinus. The sequence continues at coordinate 15,754,989 of NW_020954595.1, read as the reverse complement.
GGACCCAAATGCCATCACTCTGCTAGAGTCAAAGCAAGGTGCGTATGACTGGCTGATCAGACCTATACGAGCTCAGAGGGCTCTGCCACAGGTCAAGCACGAGTAGTCCATGTGAACATTTGGGGTGGATTCTCTAAATCTGCCCACCTCGCATTTCTTTTGAGCTCCTCCAATTCTGCTTTGCAGGGGCAGCTAGGTGGCGCAGTGGATAGAGTGTCGGCCCTAGAGTCAGGAGGACCCGAGTTCAAGTCTGGCCTCAGACACATAACAATCACTAGCTGTGTGACTCTGGGCAAGTCACTTAACCCCAATTGCCTCATATAAAAAAACAAACAAAACAAAACAAAACAAGGACACTTCTGCTTCGCTCACAGAGTACAGCACCTTCTCTGATGAGGGCTCGCCACGCTCGGTGGTCCTGTGGCGGTGTCTCACAATCAATTCCAGAGTTCTTCAGAGAGAACTTGAGAGTGTCCTTGCATTGCTTCTTCTGACCTTCATGTGAGTGCCTGCCTTGTGTGAGTTCTCCCTAAAATAGTCTTTCAGGAAAGCATACCTTTGGCATTTGAACAACATGGCCAGCCCATCACAGTGGTGCTCTCTGCAATAGAGTTTGAATGCTTGATGGTTTAGTTCAAGAAAGGACCTCAGTGTCTAGCACCTTATCCTGCCAGGTGATCTTCAGAATCTTCCTAAGACAATTCGGATGAAGCAATTCCGTTTCCTGGCATGGTGCTAGTATGCTGTCCAGGTTTCAGGTTTCACAGGCATACAACAATGAGACAGTACAACAGCTCTATAGACCTTCAGTCTGGTAGTCAGTCCAATACCTCTTTCCCTCACACTTTCCTTTGGAGCCTCCCAAACACTGAGCTAGTTCTGGCAATGCATGCATCAACCTCATTATCAGTGTGTTCATTCCTAGAAAATATACTGCCAACGTAAGTGAACTTATCCACAACGTTGAGTATTTCTCCATTTGCTGTGACTGATGGTTATGTATAGATGGTGTGGTGCTGGCTGATCGAACACCTGTGTTTTCTTGGTGTTAAATATTAGGCCAAAATTAGTGCAAGCAGCAGAGAATCGATCTATACTTTGTTGCATCTCAGCTTCAGAGGTTGCATTAAGTGCACAACCATCTGTAAACAGAAAATCATGCACCAACACTCCCTTCACTTTAGTCTTGGCTTGTAGCCTTTTCAAGTTGAAGAACTTACCATCAGTGAGGTAGCTGACCTTGATACTGTGTTCATCCTCATTGAAGGCGTCTGACAACATGGCTGAAAACATCATGCTAAAAAGCATGGGAGCAAGCACACAGCCTTTTTTCACTCCACTGGTGACTGGGAAAGTGTGAGAATATTGTTCCTTACCTAGAACTTGGGCAAGAATGCCATCATGAAATTGACATATAATGCTTTTAAACTTCTCCAGGCCACCAAATTTTGATATAATTTTCCATAAGCCCTCAAAGGCCTCGGTCAGATCTACATGTGTTGATTACAGGCCTCTGTTCTGCTCTTGGCATTTCTCCTGGAGTTATCGGGCAGCAAACACCATATCAACTGTTCCTTGGCCCTTTCTGAAGCCACACTGACTCTTAGGTAGATGACCATTTTGCAGGAGAAGGATCAGCCTACTGAGGAGGACTCTAGCAAGAATCTTGCCAGCAATGACTAAGAGAGAGATCCCCCCCCGTGATGGTCACAGGACAATCTATTTCCCTTTATCTTTAAAGAGATGGACAACGGAGGCATCCTTGAACTCCTGTGGGATAAACTCCTCTTGCCATATAACTTGAAAAGTGTCTATCAGCTTTCGTATGAGCAGGGGACCCCTGCCTTGTAGATCTCAGCTGGAATAGAATCAGCACCAGGAGCTTTTCTCCACAAGAGGAGCCTAATGTAATTCAAAACCTTTTCTTCAGTTGGAACTTCAGCTAGGGAGGGACCGACTTCAACCTGAGGTAACTGGTCAATGGCCTCAGCGCTGATTGATGATGGTCTGTTGAGAACACCATGGAAGTGTTCAGTCCATCTCTCTAGGATCTGGTCCTTATCACTGATCAATGTGGCTCCATCAGCGCTGAGTAGCTGAGATGCACCATATGTCTTTGGCCCATAAATAGCCTTTAAGGCATCATAAAAGCACTTTGCATTGCTACTATCAGTGTAAAACTGAATTTCAACTGCCTTCTTACTGAACCAAGAATCCTGCATCTCTCTAAGCTTCACTTGTACTTTACTTTTGATGGAATTAAATGGTGAATTCTTAGAGATGGATGAACTATCCTGCTGGTAAACCTTGAGGAGTTCTCGTTTTACATTTAGCAGCTTCTGATTTTTCCCATCATCTTCGTAATACGGGTCTTGATGTTTGTGGGTGTTCTGACCCAGATGAGCCAATATGGTGCTGTACACCAAATCTCTGAAAGCTGCCCACTCCCTTTCCGCTCCATTGTTGCCAACTGTGTGTTGGCTCAACCTTCCCTCCAAGCTAGCAGCCAACTGTTTCTGCTCAGAGAAGCACTCTAATCTGTTGACATTAATTATTCTGGTAGTCATCCTGCCTTGGGGCCACCGCTTTTGTTGAAAGTGAATATTTAGCTCGGGAGAGGATAAGTCTATGATCAGTCCAGGGATGCAAGGATAGCTCAAAATTAGAAAAACAATGAACATAATATTCTAAACCAAATCATCTAAAACCATATGGCCATCTTGACAGATGCAGAACAAGCTTCTGACAGAGTACAGCTCTTTCTTATGCTAATAATGCAATAAGAAATAGAGGCATAGTGGGAATTTTTTCACTATCATAAAAAATATCCATCTAAAACCAAAAGTATCACATGAAGTGGGGATACATTAGAACCTTCTCCAAGAAATGCAGCAGTGAAGCAAGGATTCTCCCCACTCTTCTGGAAATGCATGCATTAGTCATAAGACACGAGACAATTAATAGCTTCAGCGAAGTTGTAGGTTACAAAACGAGTTCTCCAAAGCCAACAGGATTTCTACCTAACTGTAGCGATTAAAATGAGACACAGTTCTGGGTCAGAAATTTAATCACTTTATTAATAAGGCCAACATGCTTATTAATAAAAGGATGTCATTTGGCTGGCTCTCTTAGACCAAAGACAATCCAGGCTTATATGTTCTTTTGGGAGAGGAGTAGCAATCAATTCTGATTGGTTAACAATGACAGAAAGAGGGGCTATCTTGGGCAGCTAGGTGGCACAGTGGATAGAGCACTGGCCCTGAAGTCAGGAGGACCTGAGTTCAAATCCGGCCTCAGACCAAACACTTGACACGGACTAGCTGTGTGACCTTGGGCAAGTCACTTAACCCTGCTTGCCTCATTTAAAAAAAAAAAAAAGAGGGGCTATCTACCCATACCATCCCCAGCTTTGGGTAATCTATTCAAAGACTGTATGCTCCACCCAAGCCTGAGCAGAACAAGAACTGGGCAGGGTCTTGAACCGGAAAGTGAGTCCAATCTTATTATCAGCAGAGTCCTTCAAGAAACTGAACTTTTAAAAATTAGAAAATTAGAATTTAATTTAAATTTAAAAATTTAATTTAAAAATTAGAAAAAACGGGGGGGGAAGGCCTCTGGATCTCCCCAAATCATCTGTTATTCATAATCATTTCTCTCACAATAATAAAATACACGGAGGAATAATCAAAAGGGAAATCCCATTCCAAACAAGTAAATTATAAACATAATATTTAGGGATCCACCTCCCAAAGCACACAAAAAGAGTTGCACAGATTCAATTACTAAGCAATCCTTTTTTTAAAAAATTTTTTATTTTATTTTATTTTTTTCAAAGCAATTCTTAAAGAAATGAAGGACAATCCAAATAGCTGGAAGAATATTCAATGCTCCTGGCTAGGTTGTGTCAATATAATAACAATGACAATATTACCCAAAATAATTTACACTTTTAATGCTATACTAATGTCACAAATGAAATTTTACAAAAGGATAAACTGAGGCAGTTCTCCCAGTAAGACAACATTTATTAACAGGGGCAGGCAGCCTGATAATAAAGGATGGCTCAAATGGCCCTGCCTCTGGCCAAAAGACCCCAACTGAAGATGCATTTTTATTGAAATGAAGATGAAAAAAATAAAAATGAAGATACCATTTTTATAAGCATAGAACAAAGAAAATAAATTCTACCATGTGTGATGGTTAGCATCACAGGGATGAGGGATCATCATTGGTCACGTCAAAGAAAGAATAGCCTCCACATCCCATGAGGACCATCCCCTCTGTCTCTAGGGAATGTTTTGGTAAAATGATGGGTCCTAGATGTACCCTGGGGTAGCTGATGAGGACCTGGGTGTGGAAGACTTTACTGGCTGGGGGAACAGGAGGAGGGGTTAATACAAGACCATTTTAATTGTTAAAGATGGGATAAGGTCATTTCAAGAATCCAGATCTTGCAGGAAATGCTGAGATAATGTGTTATGAGAGTATTGAGTTTTCTTTAACTAATGAGTTTTTTTGGGGTGGGGGGAGAGGGGGCAACGACTTTTCTCCACATGAGCTTTTTCTCTCGGAGACAAAGAGGAGGCTTTTTGGTTTATCACATAGAATACAGAACATGGTTCATGAACAAGATCACTGAGTAAAATCTGATATAAAATGCTAGAGCAAGAATTAATTCTCTAACTAATCAAATTATGAAGAGGATATTTCACAGGGCTGAATAAAATCACAACAAAATTCATTTGAAAAAACCAAAGATCTACAATATCAAGGGAAATGATGGAAAGAAGTAAGGACATAGGGGGAATAGCACCTGCAGACCTTAAATTATATTATAAAGCAGCATCATCAAAACTAAATGGTATTGGTAAAATGATAGAGAGATAAATCAATGGGAAGGGAAACAGATAAATTAGAAACAAAAAAATCATAGAAATGACAAAACTAAGAGGAGGTTCTTTGAAAAGATTAATAAAAATCAAAGAAACTTTAGCTAATCTGACTAAAAAGAGAGTAGAAAAATAGCAAACGAGAAAGCTAAAATCACAGTGAAACCAGAAGAAATAAAAACGCTAATCAGAACCCATTCTGCACAGTTTTATGCTAACAAAACCAAGAACACAAAGGAGATGGAGGGATTCCTCCAAAACCACAAAATACTCAAACTATCAGAAGACCAGAAAGAGATCTTGAGTAACCTGATCTCTGAAAAGAAAACAGACTTTAGATGGAAAAGCACCAAAGGAAAAAACCCTTTGGGTTCTGACAGATTCACAGGACAATTCTAGCCAATTTGGAAAGAATGGGTAGTCCCCACATTTCACAAACAACTCCCCAAATAAGAAAGTATCCTACCAAGACCAATATAGACCTAAACCCTAAACCAGAGAAAGGCAGAACAGAGAAAGCCAATATCCTAAGTGAACATGGCCCTGCAACTTTTAAACCAAATGCTGTATGAGACATCTGTGAAACAGTAGGACCCTGTCCTTCTGTCCATCCCCTCCTCACATAGAGGAGATACAAAAGGGGCAGCACACTCTCCTGGTTGCATCCTGTGCTGCCTTACTTAGAAAGTCACTAGCAAGGACCCTGACAATTCTTGCAACAGGATCAAATGCCTAAGGTGCATATAACCAGCCCCCAAACCCTTTGCAGTCTTCTTACACCTTACTCTCCACCACCTCCTCCTCTCTGACCCAGGGACACTGGCCTCCTGGCTGATCCTTGACCAATACCCCTCATCTCCTGACTCTGTGCCTTTCCAATGCCCGTCTGTCACATTTGGAAGGCTCTCCCTCCTCATCTCAGCCTCCAGGCTTCCTTCAAGGCTCTGCTGAAGTTGCACCTTCTGAAAACATTATTTCCCTGGCCCCCAAATGTTTAAAGCTTCCCTCTTGGAATACCTCCCTTGTATATCGTATATCATAGAGAGCCTGGACACTGTTGACAACAGGTGGTCTCCCCCATTAGACTGGGAAATCCTTAGGGCAGGCCTTGGTTTTTCCTTCTTCTGCATCTAGGGAAGCTCTGAACAATGTCCAACACAGAGTAGGACCTTTCTAAATGCTTACTGGCTAGACCTAAGAACTGGTAAAGGAGAGGGGTTCAGAGAGGCCAGAGAAGGCCTGTGTGAGCAGCACAGGACGACAATTTCTGCTCTGATGACCGCACTACAAAGGACAAGAGCTGGGGGCCTTTGGGGCTCTGCTCCAGGCCTGACCAGACAAGACTCAGGGTGAAGGGTTTTCCTGGACCTTCAGTTGGTACAAGGAAGAGCTTGGCCACAAGAAAACAGAGAGGAGGGGGTGCTAGGTAGGCTCAAAGACAGCAAAGACGTGATCCCTGCGGAGTAGAGCCTATGGAGGGAAGTGAACGTCCTGGTCAGTCAGGTTAATGAGGGGACCTTAAAAACAAACAGGAGAGGGCAGCGATTGGGGGGGAGGGTGCCAATGAATCAGACTGAAACACAGAAGCAGAGAGCAGGGCAGGGTGGTTACTTCTGTATTTATTTCATGCCTATTTTTGTAAAGAAACAACCCACAAGGGAGGCACTGCCAGCTTCACCAACAATCTCATGGAAATGGCGTCGATGGCTGAGGTTGGTCAAGTCTGTGGATGGACAGCACTCACCTGAGGTGGGGGTCTGTGGCTCCCAGGGGCCATTCCCTCTGGCTTGGGCCAGGCCTTGGTCCTCCACAGACTGAGCAGGGGAGGGAGATGTCTTTCCCTTCTCTTCCTAGGCAGGAGGCTGGCCTACAGGAATTTCAGAAGGTAAGGCCCAATAGGAATTACAAAGGCCCTGGCCCTGCCCTCAGGGCAGACTTCACCCTACAGAGGAAGGGAGGCAGCAAGGAGGGTCAGGCTGGGAAATGAGGATGGTCTGACCAGGAAGACTACTTCCCTCCCATCCTCTCACAGAGCCCCAAGAGGCAGAGGGGGCCTGGGAGCCTCAATGGCTCCTGGGTCAGAGCTCTCTCCTACTCCCAGGCACATGACCTAGACAACAGACTGACTGCTTGATCTAGGAGGGAGGGAAGCCTGGGAAGGCTGAGGGCGCAGAAGAGCCTCCAGGGAATGACCAGGGGAAGCCAGAGACTGGGAGACAAAATCCAGCCTGGGATTCAGCCCTGAGGGCTGTGAAAGAAGTGGGGCAGAGGGAGGGTCTGGGAGGGTCTGGGAGGCTCGTGGCAGGGAGGTCAGGGACCCTGGAGGGACAGGAAAGGCTTCGGGTGGAGACTGAGACAGGGAAAGCCAGGACTGTGTCCGGGGTCTACTTAGGAGTTGGGGAGGATCCTGGGACCCCCACTAGAGCTCGGGCTTGGAACCCCTAAAGGGAAACGAGACAGGGAGCCAATGCCTGGGTTCTGATGGGGAAGCGGCCCAAGAGCCGAGTCCGAATAAGGGGGAGCTTTGGCTCCTGCATCCCGGGTGCAGTCCCTGGGGTGGGTCCTTGGAGGGAGGGAGAACGGGTCTGCAGGCAAGAGGGGGAAGGAAACAGGACACGGGGGTCCGGGTAAGGGAGGCAAGCAGCAGCATCCCAGGTGGGGTCCCGGGACCCGGGACACGTGACACGTGGTCCTGCTGCGCTGGCTGAAAGCGGGACTTCTGGGTCCCCGAGGGCAAAGCTGGAAGCTGGGGAGGCCTGACGCAATGGCAAACCTGGGGAGGGGGACCCCGGACGTTTGGGGAGTGACTAGGGGGTCCGGGGGGCTCGTCCGGCGGCCAGGCGGGAGTGGGAAGCGTGCCCCTGGCGGATCTGCCGGACACTCACCAGGAGGTCGGAGGAGGAGGACAAGAACCGGGGACCCGGGCAGCCGGCCCAGACCTTCCGGGACCCCCACCCGCGGAGCCAACGTCCGGGAGGCAGTGACGTCGGCCCTCCGACTTCCTGCCAGCCCGCTCTGGGCGGGGCCTCCTAGTGCCAGGACACGCGCCCCTCCTCCAATCAGGACCCGGCTGGCCCCTCCTCCAATCAGGACCCGGCTGGCCCCTCCTCC
>NW_020954595.1:15692712-15746979 GCF_900497805.2 Vombatus ursinus | reverse complement strand
ACCCGGCTGGCCCCTCCTCCAATCAGGACCCGGCTGGCCCCTCCTCCCAAGCCCCGCCCTCCGTCACGTGGAAGGCCTTAGCCACTGGCATAAGTCCCTCCTCCGCCCTAGACTCCACCCAGGCCTCCAAGCCCCGCCCACTCGGGCGCCAGATGGACTGAAAGGGGCGGGAAGATGGGGGGGGGGTCCTCTGGGCCATTGCTCACTGTCAGTGCGGTCTGATTCTCCCGTCTAAATGAGAATGTGTTGTCCCATTGAATCACCGGGATCTTTGACCCCTAGGTCAGACCTTCAAGCGAAACAGACTCAAAATTCGGCATGAAGGTGATGGGTTTGGGCGTAGAAACCAGAATGTCATGGAACTGGATCCGAATAGCTCTGTTCCACTCTGAATGCAATCAGGCCAGTGTCAAATGGGCAGGTGGATGAAGTGATTTTTCTGAGACAACTCAGAAATGCATTCAGCTGAAGTGATGGCATTGGGCAGGCAATTTTGTTTCACGTTTTAAATCTGTAACACTGTTTGTTACGTTTGTGCAGGCAGTGTTCACATGAAGGAATTAAAGCTATCTAATCTTTAGTCATATGAATGTTCTAAATCACTACTGATTTGAGAAATACAAGTTAAAATAACTCTGAGGTACCACATTAAACCTCTCAGATTGGCTAGCAGGACAAAACAGGAAAATGATAAATGTTGGAGATGTGGGAAAAATGGAACACTAAGTGTTGATGGAGTTGTGAACAGATCCAAAAAGGGAAAAGGACCCACATGTACAAAAATATTTATAGCAGCTCTTTCTGTGGTGGCCAAGAATTGGAAATTGTATCCTTAGAAAATTAACTCCTCTTTTGATCTGGATGCTGTAAAATTATGAAATTATAAAATTATGCTGTAAGAGTATGATTACAATGTTTAAAAACTGTTACATATTTAATTGGGTATATTTTACTTTGAAATGAAAAATAGTAACTTATTCCTTAAGAACAGTACAAAGGACCCTGTAAATTCTCATTTTCTATGAAGTTCTTTGAGAACTTAGCAAGTATGAGCCTTGGAACTTTCTCTTTGGGCAAGGTCATTAAATCTTACGAGTTGGGGAAGAAGGGGGCTAGTTCTAAAGTGATGAAGTGGTTTAGTAACTGAGGCCTCTCACAATTGAAGTGGGGAGTGGGGGCAGAAACCCCTGGAGCCATGGGGGGGGTTCCTGGCTCAGCACCAATTTAGGGTTAGGGTTGGACTACAGGGCCCCACCCCACCTCACAGTGGAGCAGAGGGATCCAGCCTACCAGAAGTCTCTTCTCTCCATGACAGGCCCCCGCTGCCCCCCCCCCCCCCCCCCCCCCCAAGGCTTACCTGAGTGAAAGTCAGGAGGTGAGAGGCTCCTCTAACCCAACCCTGACCAACACTAGTGCTACCATAACACCTAGTGCCCAAGAAAGGCCCCCTGCAATCTCCTTAAGACCAGGCGAGTGGCTAGTCTGCATTGGACTCATTCCCACCAGGCACACACCTTTCCCGTTAACCCTCTAAGCTGTCTTAGGCTGGAAAATTTTTTCACCCCAACCCTGTTGATTCAGACTCTACAGAATTTGTTTTAAGGCATTATTTTAAACTTGTTTGTACTTGGGAATTTGGGAGAACTCGGGCAAGTCCCCGCCTTTACTCTGCCAGCTTGGCTCTGCACCTCAAGAAGTGTATTTCAATCAAAGTGATAAACAGAGCCGACTTAACTGGAATCCATGGTGGGCATTTTATTTGAAAATGGAATTCATCATAAAACCTTCCTTGGTGCTGTGAAAAACAGAAGCATAGAACCATCCTGTTAAGCTCTAATCAGATGCATTAACTCCATCCTGCTAGGTACAAATTTCCACTTCCTTTGCTTTGGCATAAAACAGATTAGCTACTTGAAACTTCAGTTGAACATAAAATTAAATATTGGCTTTACCCACAGCATTCAGCTGACTAGATACCAAAAAAATAACTGGAAGCTGCTTTCTGTATCTTCATTGCAGTATTTTTTGTTTGTTTTGTTTTGTTTTCTTTTAGGCAATTGGGGTTAAGTGACTTGCCCAGGGTCACATAGCTAGTAAGTGTCAAGTGTTTGGTCTGAGTCTGTATTTGAATTCAGGTCCTCCTGACTTCAGGGCCGGTTCTCTATCCACTGTGCCACCTGGCTGCCCCTGCAGTATTTTTAAAGTTCTACATTTCCCTCCTCAAAATCCTACTTAAGTCTGGATTGAATAAATTTGAAATATACTCAAGGCCAAAAGAGTAGTTTTCAGACCAATTCTGATTGAGAAACTCATCCTAAATTTTACAACTCCAACTTCACATACCTTATAACATCCAGATGTCAAAGCAGTTCACAGGTAAGACCATGAGTCAAGGAGCATGTCCCTTCTTCCCAGGCACGTGGGTCAAAGTTCCAGATACTAAACTTGGTTATGACCGGCATGTTTCACAAACACTTGGCGTAAACACGGAGGGAAGAGCTATCAGCCCCACTGGTATCTTTGGCAATAAAGAAAAACTAAAGTGCTGGTCAGTTTTGGGGATACTCCATCCTTCAGGGAGAACAGAGCTCATCTGGCCATCGGGCACATGGGGTACCTTCACGGGGCCCAGCAGGAAGAGTGCTGGGCAGGAGCACAGGGATTTGAAGCTGGCCTGCTAGATGACTGAGCCAAGTCAGTAAAACCTCTCAGAACAGCCGTTTTCTCAACTGTGAAACAGTGATGAGACAGCACTAACCTCAAGTGACATCATGGATGGAAGAGGGCTGATCCTATAAATGCAGTTAGAAAAGCATTGAACTAGGGGCAGCTAGCTGGCACAGTGGATAGAGCACCAACCCTGGAGTCAGGAGGACCCGAGTTCGAATCCAGCCTCAAACACATATTTCCCAGCTGTGTGACTGCGGGCAAGTCACTTAACCCCAATTGCCTCATCAAAAAAAAAAAAAAAAAAAAAAAAAAAAAAAAAAAAAAAAAAGAAAGAAAGAAAGGAAAAAAGAAAAGTGTTGAACTGCAAAGCCACTCTCCAAAATTGTTTGAAAAAGCAACTCCTCCCCCAAAGCAAAGAAAAACCCCTCAAAAGCCCCATGCTTTTCTGGATCTCCTCACTCCTGACAAGCCACCAGAGCCCAGAGACACGAGTCCTGAGGAGAATTACTTTATTGATTTCTTTAAAAGGAGTTTTAAAGCATGTTACCCTTTTAGAAGATCCTCAGGTGTCAAAGCACGCTTTAATTTCCATCCAGGGAGCCCCAGGCGACTTATCCTAACACTCAGACGGTCTCACTGGGTTACACTGGGTTATTCACACACTTGTTTAAGTTCTGAGCAAATCAATGAATTGATTCAGCGCAGCCTAAATGACAAACTCCCTCCTTAGCTCCGCAGCTTTTTCACTCATTTGAGCTTTGCCCTCCTCTGCTGCCTTTTCCATGGCTTCATGGTATTTCTCCACAGCACTTTTCAAGGTGAGGAAGATTTCCTAGAAGGAAAAGTGAAAGGCCATGAGTTTTACTGTGAATAAGCTACAGTTTACCTCAATATTTCACACGATCAATGGTCTCAGTATGTACAGGCTCTGCTGACCCAGATCACAACCTGTCTCTTGGTGAATTGTCCTGGTCTGGTCCCTGGGGAGCAAGAACCCTCCCCACTCCATTTGTTACTCTCTGGGGTTTAGAAAGGAAAAACCAAATCAGCAATCTTCTCTCACTCCAGGGTAAAAAGCCCAAGCTCTAGAGGCACAGCCCTGGTTCCAATCTCCCACAAGAACTTACAGCCTGTATAACCCTGGGAAAGGCACTTCCCATTCCTGGGTCTCACTTTCCTCATCTGTCAAACGAGGGGCTTGGGCTATATGTTTGGTGAGGGTTAGGCTTCTACTCTACACCTATGATTTTATAATCTCTAGTATTGAGGCCTCCTGCTCCCTAAAATCCTTGGATTTCAGAGTTGCCAGCGGCAAGCTCCCTCTGCTGGTGACCTTATCCCACTCCAGTTCACCCAGGCCCTTCTTTTTCCATCATGTTGTTGTTAAGCTCTTCCCCAATCTCAATCTCTTCTCTGCACCGTCCATGTCCTCGTTTCACGGAAACTTGGATCTCTCTGGAAGTCTGGCCAGCACTGGCTGCTCCTCCTGATGCCAGGAGGAAGAGGTCTTTGCATAGACTGTGACATTGCTCCTATGAAAAACAGGACAATCTTCTGTCCGCTGGTTGCAGCCCAAGTCCCTGTGTTTCCCTGACCACCATAGGGGATCTCTCGATCATCTCTACTTCTCTCCTCTTCCATCCCTTCTTCCATCCAGATCCAATCAGCTCCCCTGTCCTGCTAAGTCCACTTCCAGAACATCTCTGTTTCCACTCCCACAACCATCTGCCCAGTTCAGATGTTCATCCCTCCCATCTGGACAACTTTAACAGCTTCATGTCTCTGATATCAGGTTCTACTCTTTCCGATCCGTCTTTTACACGGAAAAAATAAATATTCCTAAAGGAAAGCTCTGCCCATGTCACTCTCCTGCTGAAAAACCTTTAAGTCAATCCCTTTGGCTACAGAAAGAAATTCAAACTTCTCAGCCTAGCATGAAAAGCCTTCCACAATCAAGTTCCTGCCAGCCCTATATTCCCTTGAATAAACTTCTATGTCAGCCAAGATGATTTCAAACTTAACTTTTATTTCCCACTTTCATTTGCTCAGACTGTAATGACCTCCTCCCACTCCTTTCCCTAGCAAGCATGGCCCACTTCATCTCTGCTTCTCATCTCTCAAGGTTAAGTTCTCATGCCTTCCCTTCCAGGAAGCTTTCCCAGATCCCCACTCTTAAGCATTCATATAGTCGTCAGTGTTCGCTGCCTTCTCAATCTACTCCGTGTTATACTGACTTGTTTAAATGTGTATCACTCAGTAGATTATAAGCTCAAGGAGGGCAAGGACAATGATGTATCTCCAGCACACAGCTCAAGACCTCTCACTGATACAAGGTATTTAATGTTCATTTCATTCACTTGACAAATCAGGGAATGAAGAGAAATTCTTGTAAACTTGCAAAAGAAATATTGGCCTGTTTTTGTGACTGACTAGATAGGTGTGAAAGCTGAAGGAAAGGAAGGAATCAAAGACGACTTGCAACACAAGGAAAATCCTATCACTGACAGGGCCAGGATAACAAGGTCAATTTTGTAAATGGTGAGCTTCCCATGCTGACAAGATATGGAAGCTGAAATGTGGCAAGAGGATGGAATTAGAGAGTTAAAGTTGGGAAAGATTTGGGTTAGGGTTTGTGAGAGGTTCCAGCTCTCACAAAGGGTGCTGCTGTTCAGCTCATCAATCAATCAAGCACGATTCTGAAGCCTGATGATGGAGCAGGCTACCACCTCCTGACAGGGCAGGAGACACCGACTGGGGGGGCGTGGTCAGAGCTTGACGATGGAGGTTGTCCTTCATCCCTGAAGAGGACCAAAATGACCCCACCGTGCTGGAGTCCCAGGACACTGCGTGTGACTGTGGCTGATCAGAGGCTCTCCCCCCGTCCACACCCATACGAGACTCTGGAGCGGAGATGGCTCTGTATACGCGTACCTCAGGTTCCTCTGAACTCACAGAGCACAGAGCTTTTTTTGATGCGGGCACGCCATGCTGGGCGATCCTGTGCCAGTGTCTCCCATATCTCACAACTGATTCCAAAGTTCTTTGAGAGAACTAGTTGTATAACCCTGGCAAAGTCATGAACTTCTATCTGTCTTACCTTCCCTGTAGAAACAGGAATAATACTAGTGCCTGCTTCAAAAGACTGTTATAAGGATCGACTGAGGCAATCGTTTTAAAGGACTCTGTAAAATTGAAAGTGCTTTATAAATGCACACTATTATGAATAACTTAGGTTAAAAGAAACAGGAAGCAAACTTACCAGATTTTCACATGACAAAGTCAGAAGGGAAAGCTGATAGAATTAAGACTAGAAAAATCGATAGTTGGGAGTGTTGTGCTAAAACAAAAATGAGTGAGAAAAATGTAGATTTTTGCATTTAGATACAAAACATCCGTTGCATAAGATTAGAGAGACATGACCTGACAGGAGTTCACGAGAAAGGTATTCAGGGATTTGGGTCAACCACTAACAGTTGCTGTAGCTGCTAATGAAATTCACAGTGTGTTAATGTGAGCATGCTTAGATTATGATCATCCATCCCACAGTATTCTGTATCCATCAGACCACATATTCTTATCAATCTGATTAAACCCCAAATGAGCGCCTTCCACTCCTGGAGACGGCAACCTATCCACACTAATCCTAACACTTAACGGGTGTCCACACTTCTTCACCTCCCTGCTCCAGTTTACTAACTCTGATAAGTCCTCCCTCCACAGCAGAGCTAAAGAAGGCTATCCCCAAAGTCTTGGAGCATTTGGGGGATACCACTACAGAAACTAGCTATCTTTGAAACTTTCCTCAAAGCTACTGCTTCTTCCTTCTATGTCACTGACCTCTATACCTAACACAGTAGGATTTAGACCTAGAAAAGACATGCAAAGTCATCTCACCCAAACTTTTTGTTTTCAAAAGAATGAATCTAACAGGCAAGGTAAGACTTGGCCCTTAGGCACATGGGAAGCAGGGTCAGAATTTTACCAATGGTCTTCTGACTCTGAGTCCAGGACTTGACTCCCTCATGTTGATATCCCACCACTGCTAAAAGCCCTTTCCATGGTAAGCCAGGGCACCACTTTTGATATCCCATTCACAAGACAGCATCCTGGAGTGATGGAAACAAAACTGCAGAGGAAGTGTGGACCTGCACTGTTAGAGTTTCTTCATTAGACCAATGAAATCACAGGTCCGGTAAAAAGAAAAAAACTACAAAATAATTTTTTGGCATCATCAAGCTTTCAGGAGTCTACTTTCTAGATTAAAGAAATGTCACTATGAAAACTTGCTACTTACTAAAAAGAAGAATTCCTGTATGCTATACCAAGACAATTTAGAAGGCTTAGTAATCTCATCAATCTAACAAATTCAGCCTAGCTTTCCACCTTTATTGTACGTCACCTCTCTTCTTACCCCCTAAGGTGAACGAATCAACGAAAAGCATTTGTTGAACACTTAACATGCCAGACTAGGTGCTAAGGGTTGAAAATACAAGTATAAAAACAAGTTAGCTCTTGGCCCAAAGGAGTTTACGTTCTACTGGTGGGGAAGTGATGGCAAGGAAAATGAGTTATGGTCTGGGAAGTCACAAAGACAGTAAGTAGAAGAAGAGGCCCCAGGTGGTGCTCACATCATGAAGGTTTGAGTTAAAATTCAGTCTTAGACAAAGTGACTCCGGGCAAGTCAAGTAACTTCTGTCTGCCTCAGGCTCTCCCACTGCACAACAGTGATTACAACAGTACCTACCCCGTAGGGTTGTTGTGAGGATCAAATGAGAAAAAATTGCTTAGCACGGTGCCTGGCACATAGCAGGGGCTCAATAAGCGCTCATGTTCTTTCCACTGCCCACCATTAACATAACTTTTCCAGGCATATTCGTGGTGCTGGTGGATTTCATTATAGCTCGAAGGGCAGGTATTTACATACACACTCACCTTCTCCATAGGATTGCCTCGGCCACCCCCGTGCCCAGCATTCCCTCTTTCCCTCGGCCAAAGGGAATCTCTGAGCTCAAGTCCTAGGATGCCCAACTGACCCTGTCGCCCCAGCTTCTGTCCATTCCAGATATCTTTGTGTGTACGTGTGACCTGGTACGTCATTTCCCTGGAAGAATGTAATCTCCCTGAGGGCAGGAACTGTTTTGGTCTGAGGACAAGCATTGAAGTCTTGTGCTTTTTGTCATCCTCCCTGGCACCTGGCCCAATTCCTGGCGCATAGCAGATGCTTAACCAATGCTTGTGGACTGACTGCCCATCACAACAACACGTGAAACACTGACATCATCTAGCACTTCTCAGAGTACTTTTTAAAAGACAGTACTTCAATCAAGTCTTAATTTCTAAGAAATGAATATGGTTTCAGTAACAGTTAAAAGCGACTGTGAGAACCAAGCATTTTGAAGAGATTCTGTCCGCTGCTCGCGCTTATGATTTGACAAATGGGCGCTTGCAGAGAACACCGCCGGGAACACACCAAGGTCCCCCAAGCTGGCCTTCCCTTTACTTGGCAATTACAGTGCATCTAAACATCAGAGTTCTCCTCACCTGGAATTTCAGCTTCTCACTTTCAGTGACATCTTTGAGCTGTTGTATTTCACGTCTGACTTTCTGGGCATCACAACTGATTGCCGTCACTTGTTCACATACAGCTCCTCTCTTCTCTTGAAGTTTATTACATTCCCTACAGGAAAAACCAAGATGGTGGAATTTGATGGCTATTCTTTGAGCCAATGTCCAAAGGCAAAAAGATAAACTTTAAATGGAAATGCAAGATACTCAAAAGTAAGCATTTCTCCTTATTCCTATCAAGTAAAAAACTTTGCTTGACAAAACTTACAACTGTACTCAAGATATAAAAACAAATGGTTAAAAAGTCCCAAGCAGAGTGTTGGAATCATTTCATATTAGTGAGTTTTAACACTTAAAAACAAGTACTTAAAATAGAACTTTCAAGTTACAAAATTTCTAATTCCGTCAGACAAGGCCAAGATTCCTTGGAAAACTCAGGATATACCTCATACAGTCAAACTCCAGTACATCACTCTATTCCAAAACATTTCTCAATCTGGTCAATGGACCTTTAAAACAAGCTTTTTAAAAAGAAAAAAAAAAGATAAAATAGATAATTCCATACAATAACTAGTCTTTTGTTGGCAAAATACTAAGATTTTTTAAATTTCTAAAACAACTATGTTTGCATAAATTTAGGTGGAATCTTTTGTCTCTTCATTTGTATGTTAGCATGCAAAGGGTGACTTCAGGTCATCTTGATAGTTATGCTAAAAGTATTTCTTCAAAATATTGGTGATTCTCAAGCATTACAAATCACCTGCTCCCACTTGCCAGGGCCAAATACACATCATTAGAATTAATAGGAAGAGATTTCATTTGATGAAATGCCAATTTTAAAATGAAAATAGCAAGTAAATGATCAGGTCTTAGCAGAACAAAAGTGTAGCATTTTTCATACTGTAAATACAAATACTATAATCTGGCAGAGAAGCTAGAAGCACATACTTTGAGAACCACCAATACAACTGACAGCACAGGGTATTCATTACTGTGCCCAAGACAGATAGTCAAGGCACTTCTCCCTATAATATGTCAACACTGAGTTAACAACCTTCTAGAAATTTGAGAATATTAATGTTGCTGCTTAGGAAAAGGTTTCAAAATAGGATCTAGTTTGTCCAATATAAGAAATAATTTGGACAGCTCATAAAGTTAATTATAATGGGATTTAAATAAACCATAAAAAGAAAGTTGTCTTTTAAAAAATTACATAAAAGGAATGGAATTGCCTTTTTTTTTTTTTTAAATGGTGGGGGGTATTATGAACTTTATAGTTACTTCAGTTTATGTTTTTGACTAATTGTGAAAGCAACGATTTTTTTTCTAAAAGATCCCAACTTTTGGAACACTGATCAGTTTGCAGATTGCATCATGCAGTGAAAATAGTTTAAATTCATACTCCAGTACTAAGCGTTTATATTGCTTGACATCCTCATGCTTCTTATTTATCTTCAGCTGGGTCGTGGCAAGCTTCTCTTTCTCGACAATGACTAGTCTTTTCAGTGAAGTTTCCTCCGTCTTCAGTTTCTTTAATTCTGTCTGAGCACTTTCAATCTGGTCCTCTAGGGATTGGTTCTGTGTAAGAGAAAGTATTTGGGATCAACCACACCAATGAGAGTTTAGGAAAATAAAGCTTCTTGTTTCTTTGTCTTTCTTGTACCCTGGAACAATTAAATACAACTAAACGTAAGATTAAGTTAACTTGAGAGGTGGGAAGAGGGAATCTGCACTTGACAGTTAATAGGGCATCACGATAGTTTTTTCAAAAGGTAAGGAACATGATGAAAGCGGTATCATAAGCAACATTCAACCAGGAGAAATGTGGAGTAGACCCAAGCAGGGAACACGACTGAGCAGGTAAGAGAACCAGAGAGGAGGCTGACATCATAATCAATTAAATGAACTGGGTTAGGGATGGAGATTTAAATGGTACCATCAGCCATCACACATTCGGATTTTATTTGATTTGGTCTGAAATCTGTCCTGAAGGAAATCAGAAAGAGTCTGAGTGTACAAGATGATTATGGTAAATCAGAACCTACTATAAAAGACACGCATTATTTGGCATTAAGAAATGGATGAGCTACCTCATGTCTGTTTACCACAATTTACTACTCTGTAAGGGGATAAAGTAGCCCCTGCCTCCCAGGTGGTTGTGAGTGCTTACCCCAGTGCCTGGCAGGGGGCAAACACCGTAATGTGAACTCTTTCTGTTCTTCCTTTAATTAGATGTGATTGCTTCATGCTTGATCACTTTATATGGGCTTTTAGATGCGATCAGTAGACAGGCCAATGGTGATGACATGAATGATTTTCTGGGTAAGGTAATCTGGAAATGTGTTCAGCTGAACTGAGACCACCTGACTGGTAAGGGATTTTGTTTCAAGTTTCAAATACATAACATTGTTTATGGTGTTGTTATGTTTCTACATTTTCTTACATTGCGAAATCTGGTAAACTATTATATCTGAGGATGTTAGAAAGCAATTTCTCTTGTAATATGGATGTCAGATCATGAATTACACTGTTAAAAGAAAAAAAAATAAAAATGGGTTTGAAAACTGTTAGGTCATTTTTGTCAGCCTTGCTGACTACATACTGTCATATTCTGAAGGAAGTACTGTAATTTAAGAAATCATAAACTTTCAGGTTTGCATATATTTAAAAGAAAGTTTCACCTAAAATTATTCGGCTATCACTTATGAAAATTTTAAGATTATTGGTTACATTATTAGGAGTTTACTGTTATAAAGCTAAAGTAAATGGGTATATTTTTGGCATTGCTTCACTTAGAAAACTGAATCTCTTGCCCACTGCAAACACTTGCTGATGATGAGGGGTACAGGGTGGGGGGTGGCAATTAGGACTTTATTTGTGGTGATTAGGAATTAATTTTATTTATAACAATTTGGGATTTATTTATGATACTTAAAGACATTTTACACCAACTTAGTTTTGATAAATTCTAATTGAAAAAATTTACTTTTACTTTAAGGGTTAAATAAGAGATAATTATTAGTTTGGAGGTTTCCAACTAATTTATATCATGAAAGTCTAGTGATTATCTTTTTACAGTAGGATAAATTTTAAACTGTTTCTGAGAATGTTTAAGAAAGGAATGTTTAAGTAAAAAATTTTGTGCAACTTTTAGAAGGCCTTCCAAATTTTATTTGTCAGTCAATTTATTACAAAAATTTGATGGTATTGATAACAATTGTGTCCAGTCCTACTGTGATTCGTAAGACTTCACCGTCTGAAGGAAAACTTTTTTTGGATCCTGAATATTCTTTTTGAGTTCTGTGTTAATGAAGAGAAGAAGGGCAGCACAATTAATTATCTGAGATGAAAAACAGCTTGTGGTCTACCTTGTAAATGCCTTAAAGAGAAATCCACTTTCACTAGGGATTATTCATTTGAAAATGGCTAGAAATGGAAAATGTTTTCCTATAAACAACTTATTTACAATTGGAGTTTATATGGAAACTAACCCTAACCCTAAAAATATTTAGGCAACTGGGGTTAAGTGACTTGACCAAGGTCACAAAACTAATAAGTGTCAAGTGGCCGATCTGAGGCCACATTTGAACTCAGGTCCTCTTGACTCCATCTTCCTAATGGGGGAATGAACAATGTCAAGTATGAAAATTGGGTTCTAATTTTGTGGTTGTATCTGAGTTTCTTCGATATGTCAATATAACAATGGGCTAACCTAAAAATGTAAATTCTCTGGTCTAAAAGGTTCCCAATTTGATTTGCTAATAGTAAGGTTTGAACTAACACTCACTAATCAACCTGGTTATTGGAAGACCAATTTTGTAAAAGATTTTTTTGGCAGAAAAGAGAATCTCTACAAGTGATGTGAACTGGAGGAGCCAGTCAGCTGGAAACTGCTCTGACACCACACCCCAGACCAGAGGGCTATATCAGATGGTGTCCAGACAGTTGTATGAGATGAGACTTCTAAGCTTAAATGGACCATTTTATTTTATTTATTTTCCCCTATGTGCATTTTATCTGTAAGGTTTGTTCACCAGAGAAGACCGCCCCTTTTGATTACATCAAATGCAATCATCTCTTTCCCTTTCCCCACTCACATTGCTTCCCTTCATAAGCTCCACTGTGAGAAATAATTCGTTTGGACCCCTACTCTATTTCAGTCAGTTTGATATACTGCATCAATCATAAGGATAGATAAGTTCTTATAGTGGGCCTCAAACTTTAAGGTAATGTTCATTACTTGTTTACCAAGTTGTGAAGCTCACTTGCACAACCACTAGAATGCTGACAAAGATACCTCCATCCCGTTTTGCTCAAATTCCACGTCAAACCCAGCACGGAGAGGAGATATGCCTTGATGCTTCGGAAAGTCCACCAGTTTACTAATGTACCTCTGGACCTCTCTTGCCCAACATGAGCAAGTGACCATCTTAGGACCACTGAGTCAGTGGAGATAGCCCATGCTTCCCCCAATCTGACCCCCGCCCTGCTGGTGTCATTTTTAGTTCTCAAGAGCAAGGTCTATTAACCAGTAAAGTTCTGTATTTTGCCACACCTCTTTTGTATATCTGGATAACATACCCTGTAAAAACAAGGTACCAGAAGAATGGAGCATCTCAGATCGTGAGGAAGGTCTGGGGTCCACCTCATTAGAGTTGTCCATGGACCCTTTAATAAAGTGCCACTGACTCAGAGCTCTGCCTCGGTGTCTTTTCTTATAGGCTGGACAATGTTGATCCCTACAACATAGTTAGAAACCCCTAATGAAGTGTTTGTCATATCATGAGAGACTGTGACTCTCAAGAGAATCAAAAGGGGGAATGAGAGAAATGATTATTTCTTTCGTAACCATTTACTATCAGAGAGATCCAGGATTTTTTCCTTTCCTATTTCCTCATTCTCTACCAGGTCAAATGGCCCCTGAAGAGTAGGGCTGATAAAGACATTGGATTTAACACTCTCCTCCATCTTGTTCCGACACCACCCAAGTGGCGAAGCGCACTCTGTTCTACTCAGGCTTGGGGGAGTGGGGCACTGGTCCTCAGTCTAGATTGCTGTGGGCTAGGAGTGGTCTGGGAGTAAAAGTGACATAATTTAAGTTGCCTCCCCCTCATTAGGCTCACCTCATTATAATATTAACTCTTCTCATTAACTGTTAACCAATCAGAGTTGATTCCCACCTGTAGCTAACACCCACTCTTCCAAGGGCATATCAGCGTCAATAGGCTGCCATGATCCGTCTCTGGTCCACGAGTGATGACCAGATGTTCAATCCTTTTATTAATTATTTGCTAGCTATAATTAATAAAATGGTTAATTACCTAGCAATCGTGTCTCTCGAACTTTTTATGTCACAAGGAGCCATTTCTAACTAGCTTCCTGGAAATGACTGGGCATCAATGCACCCTACGGCTCTACATCTTTATTTTTTTTTTTTTTTTAAATGTGAGGCAATTGGGGTTAAGTGACTTGCCCAGAGTCATGCAGCTAGTGAATGTTATGTGCCTGAGGCTCGATATGAACTCAGGTCCTCCTGACTCCACGGCTGGTGTTCTATCCACTGCGCCACCTAGCCGCCCCTCTACATCTCTCTTACAATCTCATGGCGTGGTTGGCCCAATATCTTTTTCAGTCATTTAATTTGGTGATATTTTACATCTTGTTCAAACACTTAATCTTTACAAATATGCATGAGGATATTTTTCATACACTACATGTTTCTTCATTACTCTTTGCTGTGGTTGAGTTGTTACAAGAGAAATTAGAAGATAATATCAAATGGTATTATGGATTTACAACATAAAATAAAATTTTGATGTTCAATCACTTGAGCCATGTCCAACTCTCCAGGACCCCATTTGGGGCTTTCTTGGCAAAGATATTGCAGTGGTTTTGCCATTTCCTTCTCCAGGTCATTTTACAAATGAGGAAACTGAGGCAAACAGGGTAAAATGCCTTACGCAAGGTCAGTGATTGTCTGAGTTCAGATTTGAACTCAAGTCTTCCTGACTCCAAGCCTGGCACTCTATTGATTGTGCCACCGAGCACAGGGACCCTAAATGTTGCTTTCTCTAGAACATGTGGTATTCCATGAGTCATAATCATAGAGCATAATTTCTCAAGAATTGGATTTTTGGAATTTTGGAATTGTGTTTCACAGAGATGATGGTGGTAGGTGGCTGCGGGGGTGGGGTGGGAGTATTTCACTGATATCACTGTATATGTGCAATCCAGTCTATTTTCTTCTTCCTTTTCAATTCTGATCCTCACAGTAACTCAGTAGTACTTGTATAAGAAAGATGCCCTGGAGCACAAACTCTATGGGTTGTCCCTCTGACCAAGTATCATAGTTTAAATAGGTGTGCCTTTTTTCTCCCTCTTAAAAAAAAAGTTCTGAACTTGAAACATAAAAAAGAGGCATTTTCACTTATATAGCAAAATACAAAAAAAAAAAAAAAGATCTTTTAGGAAATCATGGCTTTCCATTTTATACCATTCATTTGCTGCCCCATTTGGACCCTACTATCCCAGTCTCTAATATTTTATGGGAGGTGAAGTATGCACAAAGGAGGCCCATTTTGGAAGTAACACAATTTTGAGAATTCCAAGGGATGACATCTCAGGATATTCAGCATGTGAAGTAGATGCTGCACAAATAGGAAAAAACAATGGACATTCATTCCTATTGCCAGAGAGATTATTAAGAAAATCTTAATAACCACCAACCTATATGCCTACTATCTCATCTTTGTGAGAACAACTTCCTATGTTTTGAGGGCAGCCTGAATGAAAACAGGAGATGATTTAGGGGACCCTACTTAAAAGCCTGGCAGAAAATGCCAGAGCTTGGATTCAAATGGCAGAAGTCTTTGAGTGCTAGGGTCTCCCTCCACAGCAGGAAGCAGTGAAGGCCTGCTGGAGTGCAGGTGTTAGTATTAGACAATACAAACCTCTTTCAAGATCCTCATTACTTTGTCCATGCTCTCTGCAAGTTCTTGCATTTTCTTCTGATATAATTGTAGCTCCATTTGGAATGAAGGCATACCCTCAATTGCATCTCGATAGGCTTCATATTTCTCAGTCACTTCAAGCTAAAAAGAAAAAATACCTGATAGAAATCACAGTTCAATCATCTTCTTTATATAAACTGTAGTAATGTCAGTTTGCTTACTCTTCGATAATCTCTGTACTTAACAGAGAACACAGAACTATACGTGGAGCTATTCAGTTTCCAGTTAAGAGAGGACTATCATAAGCTGCAATGCACTGTTACCCTGAACTGCAAAAATGTTCTTGGCCCGCTTTAATACAAATGCACTCAGGATATTTCCAAATACATTATCTAATACTGGTGACGATACAAATGTTTGATTTCTGGCATTAATACTAAAACTATTCTTGATTAATTGTAGAGCAACTGTATTACCCACTTTAATCTTTCAATTGATTTCCACATCATAGCTCTTTCTTAAATATATATGGCAATGGGGAATAAAAACAGCCATAACAAACGAATTCACAGATAATCTTCCACCCTGTTTTTGGCAACAGATTTAATCTTTATCCCAATAAAATTTAACCAGAGAAGTTAAAATGCATAACAATCGACTGACTTGGTTTCCTTTGCTTCTTCCAATAGAGGCAAACTGGACAGAAACAGAGAAATGATTACACGGTGGGCTGAGATCATCTGTGAATTGGAAAATCAGCCCTGAATGAGCCAGGGGATTAGACGAGATGGTTTCCATGATTCTTTCCAGTATTAAAGCTATGATTCAGTGAAAGATGCCCATAAACTATTATTGAGACCAACATGGGGAAAATATTCAAAAAGAAGTAACTCAGAAAGACTTCTTGGAGCCAAGATGGAGGAGTAAGCAGTAAATTGCCATAACTCTCCCCTTTTCACCTCCAAACAACCATAAAATAGCGCCCCAAAAGAAATCCTAGAACAGCAGAACAAGCCAAAAAGATGGAATGAAACAATCTTTGACCCCAAGAAACTTAGAAAATTGGCAGGAAAGGTCTTTCTCATTCAGGTAAAAGGGGAGAGGAGCGCAGTCCAGGACAGGAAGCGTCCTATCAAGCCAGCAGCAAGCTTCACCTCAGCAAACCAGCAGTAGATCCTGAGCCCCAGTGTGGTTGGGCAGGCAAATGCCAACACTAGGACCCCCCACATGCATGCATCAGGGCAGCCCTAGGAAGACAGGTAGATGCCAACCCTACCAGCACTTAAGAAAATAGACAGCTGCCAGTGCCGGGTCCCCTGCCACGTGCTTCAGCATAGCCTTGGGCAAACAAGCAGCCGCCAGCAGCCACATCATCACATGTTTCAGTGGATTCCTGGGGAAATGCAGAAACACCCCACTGGCCTCAGCATACGCCAGACACCAGCACTAGGACCCTGGCTCAGCATCAGACAAGCTGCCAGACCCCTATGACCTCCAGCAGCACCAGCCACTGCCCCACCCCACCACCTCAGCACAGCACCAGACACAAAGGTCTGCCATGGGCCTCAAGGCAACATCAGTGCAGCACCAGGTAAACAGCCAGGGCCTGCAGCCCCTGGCACAAGAAGCCTGAGACAGCACCCCTTCCATTCCGGGAGCACAGCTAAAATTTAAAAGAAATGAAAAAAGCCAAAAAAGATGAACAAAAAACAACAAAAAAGAATCCAACCACAGAAACTTATCATGGCGACAGGGAAGATAAAGACACAAGCTCAGAAGAGGACAACAATGTGAAAATACCCATGGGCAAAACCCCCCCAAAAAAACAGGAAGTGGTCTCAAGCCCAGAAAGAATTCATGGAAAAACTCAAAGAGGGGCTTAAAAACCATATAAGAGAGGTACAAAAATTGGGGGTAAAAAATCAGAGCGAAATAAGAGAATGATGAAAAAGTCAACAGCTTGGAAAAATAAAACTGCTTCAGAAGTAGAATTGGCCAAATGGAAAAGTAGACACAAAAATCCCTCAAAGAAAACAACTCCTTAAAAAGTCCAACTAGCCAAACAGAAAAGAAACTACAAAAATTAATTGAGGAAAACATCTCCTTAAAAGTTAGAACTGGGCAAGTGGAAGCTAATGACTCTATGAGAAATCAAGAACCAATCAAATTCAAAAGAATGAAAAAAAATCTCAAACCATATACCAAAATACAGTCAAAGTGGGTTCATAAGCAAGGAATAGTTTACCTATCAGATTTATGGAGAACAGAAGAATTCATGACCAAACAGGAGATAGAGAGCATTACAAAATGCAAAATGGATAATTTTGATTACATTAAATTGAAAAGTTTTTACACAAACAAAGCCAATGCAACCAAGTGTCTCTGATAAGGGCCTCATTTCTAAAATATATAGAGAATTAAGTCAAATTTATAAGAAAACAAGCCATTCCCCAACATGTGATAAATGATCAAAAGATATGAACAGGCAGTTCTCAGATGAGGAAATTAAAGCCATCTATAGTCATATGAAAAAATGTTCTAAATCACTATTGATTAGAGAAATGCAAATCAAAACAACTCTGAGGTACCACATCACACCTATCAGATTGGCCAACATGACAAAACAGGAAAATGATAAATGTTGGAGAAGATGTGGGAAAGTTGGAACACTAATGCTTTGTTGGTGGAGTTGTGAAATGATCCAACCATTTTGGAGAGCAATCTGGAATTATGCCCAAAGGGCTATAAAAATGTGCATACCCTTTGACCCAGCAATAGCACTTCTAGGAGAAAAGGACCCACATGTACAAAAATATGTATAGCAGCTCTTTTTGTAGTGGCAAAGAAGTGGAAATTGAGGGGATACCCATCAATTGGGGAATGGCTGAAGAAGTTGTGGTATGTGAATGTAATAGAATACTATTGTGCTATAAGAAATGATGAATAAGTGGACTTCTGAAAAACTTGGAAAGACTTGCATGGACTGATGCTGAGTGAAGTGAGCAGAACCAGGAGAACACTGTACACAGTAACAGCTATGTTGCACGATGACTAACGCTGATAGACTTAGCCCTTTTCAGCAATGCAATGATCTAAGACATCTCCAAAGGTCTCATGATGGAAAATGCTATCCACAAAGAAACAACTATGGAGTTTAAACGCAGATCGAAGCATACTGTTTGCTATTTTTTTCTTCTTCTGTTTTGTTTCCTCTTTCTGATGGTTCCTCCTATTGGTTCTAATTCTTCCTTACAACATTACTAATGTGAAACTGTTTAATAGGAATGTATATGTATAGCATCAGATTGGGAGCCATCTTGGGGAGGGAGGGAGGGAAGGAGGGGGAGAAAAATTTAAAACTCAAAAGCTTATAGAAGTGATTGTTGATAAATTAAAATAAATTAATAAAAGAAAAAAAGGTAGATTGGAGTCAAGCTGAGAAGGTCTTTAAAACAGTGGTGTGACAATAAAAGTTTAACAACTGGCTCACTGAGGGGAAAAATGTACACATGATCTGCTTTTAATTTGCTTTGTTAACATTTGCCTTAATTTTTTGAAAACTGCTTGTTTATATTATTTGACCACTTACCTATTTGGGAAAAGCCCAAACTTTAAAAAAAACAAAACAAAACAAAAACTAGGTTATGTGTCCACTTGGGCTTTCTTGAGATATAACATGTGAGATGCTTGTATAACTTTCATTTCTGCCCTACTGCTTTTCATCATTTCCAGCAAATTTTATAAGTATCTTTTCACATGCCTGTCCCAGTAACTAGAATTATTAGATTTTTCAGGGGTTCATTTGCTTTTGGATTTTTTATACCTAACCTGTTTCATTGATCAATTATTTTTAAATCTTTTTTTTAAACCAGTGCCAAATGGTTTTGATGATTATTACACATTTAAATAATTTAAGACCTGGTACTGCTGGGCCACTTCTTTCTCACTTTTCTCTTCATTTCTACTTGACATTTCTGATCTTTTGTTACCACAAATGAAGTGGGGGTGGTTAGGCTGTTTTTGTTTTTGTTCTACAAAGCAACCTACTGCACCTGGAAATGCCATGTTTAGTACATTGGCACAGATCACCCTTAAGCAATTAATCTTTCAAATATCTCTCCAGGTCTTTCTTTGATTCAGTAAAGAGTGCTTTGTTGTGTTGAATAAAATATGTCTGTGCAATATTATACTATAATCAACTGTGAATGGCTTAGCTATTCTCAACAATACAGTGACTGAAGACAATTTCAAAAGACTCATGATGAAAAATACCATCCACCTCCAGAGAAAGAACTGATGGAGTCTGAATGTAGAACAAAGCATACTATTTGTCACTTTTTCTGGGGGAGAAGGGGGTGTTGACTGTGTTTTCTTTCACAGTATGACTAATATGGAAATATGTTTCCCATGACTGGATACATACAGCCTATATCAAATTGCTTACTATCTTACAGCCAAAGGAAAGAAGGGAAGGAATTTGGAACTCAAAATTTAAAAAAAAATGTCAAAAACTGTTTTTATGCATAATTGGGGAAAAAAATAAAATATTAAAAAAAAAGTTTTTTCAAGGAAAACTACCCTTATATACAAGAACCAAAGGGCAAAGTGAGCATTGGAAAAAATCCAATCACCTCAGGAAAGAGATCCCAAAATAAAAACTCCAAGGAACATTATAGCCAAAATTCAGAACTATCAGGTCAAAGAAAAAATACTGCAAGTAGCCAGAAACAAACAATTCAAATATAAAGGAGTCACAATCAGAATTACACAGTAGCTGCAACATCAAAAGATCAGAGGTCATGCAACATGATATTCCTGAAGGCAAAGGAACTAGGACTACAAGCAAGAATCACTTACCCAGTGAAATTAAGCATAATACATCAAGGGAAAAAATGGTCATTCAATGAAATAGAAGGGCTTCAAGCTTTCATAAGGAGAAGACCAGAATTAAACCAAAAATTTGATCTCCAATATCAAGTCTCAAGAGAAGCATAAACAGATAAAAAAGGAAAAGAAAGCATAAGGGATGCAATACTTGTAATTCTTAAAAATTATATCACTAATAGTACAGCTAGAAGGAATACAGATAGAGGGTACAGGTATCAGGTGAATTTGAGGGAATAACATAAAAAATAATTAAGGGATGAAAAAAAGGAGTAACAATGGGTGTAGAAGGAAGGTAGAACAGGGTAAATTATTTCACATGAAGAGGCACAAAAAACCTATTACAGTGGAAGGGAAGATGGGATGGTGGGTGATGGACATGGCTTGAACCTTACTCTCACCAGTACTGGCTCAAAGAGGGAATAATATACACAATCAGTTGAATATAGAAATTTATCTTACCTAACAGGAAAGTAGGAGGGGAAGAGATTAAGTAAAGGCGGGGGAACTGACAGAAGGGAGGGCAGATCTGGGGAGGTGGTAGACAGAAGCAAAACACGGAGGAGGAGCGAAAGTGTGAAAGGAGAGAGAGAACAAAAAGGAAGAAAAAATAGGATGGAGGAAAACACATAGTTAGTAATCCTAACTGTGAATGTGAACGGGATGAACTCACCCATAAAATGGACGCAGAACCAGAATCCTACAATATGTTGTTTACAAATTACACACTTGAAACACAGGGACACACACACAGAGTAAAGGTAAGGGGTTGGTGCAGAATTTATTATGCTTCGGCTAAAGTAAAAAAAGCAGGGGTAGCAATTGTGATCTCAGACAAGTAAAAGCAAAAACAGACCTAATTAAAAGAGTTAAGGAAGGAAACTTGCTAAAACATCTTGCTAAAAGGTTCCATAGACAGTAAAGCAATACCAATATTAATATATGCACCAAGTGGTATAGCATCCAAATTCTGACAGAAGTTAAGTGAGTTACAGGAAAAAATAGAGAGCAAAACCATACTAGTACGGGACCTCAACTATCCCCTCTCAGAACTGAATAAATCCAACAACCAAAATAAACAAGAAACTAAGGAGGTAAATGAAAAGTTAAATATGACAGACCTTTGGAGAAAAGTGAATGGGAACAGAAAGGAATATACCCTTTACTCAGCAGCATATGGCATCTACACAAAAACTGACCATGTTTTCGGGCATAATAACATCAAAATCAAATGTAGAAAGGCAAAAATATTAAAAGTATTCTTTTTGGATCATAATGCAATAAAAATTACATTCAACAAAAGGCAGTGGATAGATTAAAAATTAACTGGAAACTAAATAATCTAATCCTATTGAATAAGTGGGTCAAAGAACAAATCACAGAAACAATCAATAATTTCATTAAAAAGAATTATAATGAGACCACATACCAGAATTTATGGGATGCAGCCAAAGCAGTACATAGGGGGAAATTTATTTCTCTAAATCCTTACATCAATAAAACAGAGAAAGAACAAATCAATGAATTGGTCATGCAACTAAAAAAAATAGAAAAAGAACAAATTAAAAATCCCCAACTGAGCACCAAATTTGAAATCCTGAAAATCAAAAGTGAGATTAATAAGACTGAAAGTAAAAATAACTATTTAGCTAATAAATAAATCTAGAAGCTGTTTTATGGGGGGGAAATAAGGTAGATAAGCCATTAGTTAATTTTATTTTTTAAAAAAAGAAAACCAAATATCCAGTATCAAAAATGAAAAGGGTGAAATCACAACCAATGAAGAAGAATTTAACACAATCATTAGGGAATATTTTGCCTAATTATACACTACGAAATTTGACAATCTGAGCGAAATCAATGAATATTTACAAAAAAACAATTACCCAGATTAACAGATCAGGAAATAGAATAGCCTAAATAACCCCATGTTAGAAAAAGAAATTGGAACAAGTCATTAATGAACTCCCTAAGAAAAAATCCCCAGGGCCAGATGGGTTCACAAGTGAATTAATTCTACCAAACATTCAAAGAATAGTTAATTCCAATACCATATTAACTATCTGGAAAAATAGGGGAAGAAGGAATCCTACCAAACTCCTTTTATGAAAGAAATATGGTGTTAATACCTAAATCAGGAAGAGATAAAACAAAAAAAGAAAATTATACACCAAATTTCCTAATGAATATCAATGCAAAAATTTTGAACAAAATACTAGCAAGGTGATTACAGCAATTTATCACAAGAATTATATACTATGACCAGGAGGGATTTATACCAGGAATGCAGGCTTGGTTCAATTTTAGGAAAACTATCAACGTAATCGACCACATCAATAACAAGACCAATAGAAATCGTAAGATTATCTCAACAGATGCTGGAAAAGATCTTGACAAAACGTAGCGACTATTCCTATTAAAAACACTAGAGAGCATAGAAATAAAGGGAGCATTCCTTAAAATGAGAAGCAGTATCTATCTCAAACTATCAGCAAGCATTATCTGCAATGGGGATCGGCTAAAGACTTCCTAATAAGATCAGGGGTGAAGCAAGGATGCCCATTATCACCATTATTATTCAATATAACACAAGAAATATTAGCTATAACAATAAAAGAAAAAGAAATTGAAGGAATTATAATATGCAACGAGGAAACAAAATTATCACTCTTTGCAAATGATATGATGGCATACTTAGAGAACCCTTGGAGAACAACATACTGTCCGCAGGCCATATGTTCTGCAGGCCTGCCCTAGAGAATCAACTAAAAAACTACTTGAAATAATTAATAACTTTAGCAAAGTTGCAGGATGTAAGACAAACCAACATAAATCATCAGTATTTCTTTATATGACCAACAAAGCTCAGCAGCAAGAGATAGAAAAGAGAAATTCCATTTAAATTAACTGTAGACAATATAACATACTAGCGAATCTACCTGCCAAGACAAACCCCAGGAACTATATGAACACAATTACAAAACACTTTTCACATAAATAGTCAGATCTAAACAACTGGAAAAATATCAATTGCTCACGGGTAGGCTGAGCCAGTATTATAAAAATGACAAGTCTACCTAAGCTAATTTACTTACTCAGTGCCATCCCAATTAAACTCCCCCCAAAAGTTATTTGATAACAGCAAGAAAAAAATAACAAAATTAATCTGGAAGACTAAAAGGTCAAGAATATCATGGTAATTAATGGAAAAACAATTAATGGAAAAAAAGGTCTAGCAATACCAGATCTCAAACTATATTATAAAGCAGTAATCATCAAAACTATCTGGTATTGGCTAAGAAATAGAATGGTGGATCAGTGGAATAGATTAGGTACACAAGACACAGTAGTCAATGACCACAGTGTTTGATAAACTCAAAAACCCTACCCTTCGGGATAAAACTCACCATCTGATAAAAACTGCTAGGAAAACTGGAAAACAGTAGGACACAAACTAGGTCACAGAACAATATCTCACACCACATACCAAGGTAAGGCCAAAATGGGTGCCTGATTTAGATATAAAAGGTGACACCACAAAACAAAACAAAACAAAAAAAGGTAACACCATAAGCAAACTAGAAGAGGGGAATGGTTTATCTATCAAATGTATGGGGTAGGGAAGAATTCATGACCAAATGAGATAGAGAGTATTTGTAAAACAGATAATTTTGATTATGTTAAAATAAAAAGCTTTTGTACAAACAAAAGTAATGCAATCAAGATTAGAAGGAAAACAGAAAGCTGGGAAACAATCTTTACAAGTGTCTCTGATAAAGTCCTCATTTCTCAAACATATGGAGAACTAAGTCAAATTTATATGAATACAAACCATTCCCCCATTGATAAATGATCAAAGGATATGAACAAGCAGTTTTCAGATGAAGAAATCAAAGCTATCCATAGGCATATGAAGAAGTGCTCTAAGTTACTTTTGATTAGAGAAATGCAAATTATTACAACTCTGAGGTGCCACCTCATACTTATCAGATTGGTTAATATGACAAAAAAGAAAAATGACAAATGTGGGAAAGGATGTGGGAAAATTGGAACACTGTTAGTGGAGTTGTGAACTGATCCAACCATTCTGGAGAGCAATTTGGAACTATGCCCAAAGGGCTACCAAACTGTGAATACCCTTTGACCCAACAATATCACTGCTAGGTCTCAGCCCAGAGATCATAAAAAAGGGAAAAGGACCCACACGTGCTAAAATATTTATAGCAACCCTTTTCATGGTGGCGAAATAGTGGAAATTGAGGAGATGCCCAGCAATTGGGGAATGGCTGAACAAGCTGTGGTATACGAATATAATGGAATGCTACTGTACAATAAGAAATAAAGAACGGGCAGATTTCAGAAAAACCTGTAAAGACTTGGATGAACTGAACAAAGTGAAATGAGCAGAACCAGAAAACATGGTACATAGTATCAGCAACATTGTGTGATGAACAACTATGAATGACTCAGCTCTTCTCAGCAACACAAGTACAAAGGGCTCACGAAGGAAAATGCTATCCACATCCAGATAAAGAACTGATGGACTCTGAATGCAGATCAAAGCATATTTTTTTCACTCTATTCTTTTATGTTTTTTTTTTCCTTTTGATCTGTTTCTTCTTTCACAACTGTGACTAATATGGATACATGATAGCACATGTATAACCTATATCAAACTGCCTACCACTTTTGGAAAAGGGAAGGGGAGGGAGGGAGAAAAATTTGGAACTCAAAATCATGTAAAAATGAATGCTAGAGGATTCTGGAAATATGGTGGGGTAAGTCAGAAAATTCCAAGCTCTCCAGATTTCCCCCCACAAACAAGATAAAATAGAGCCTCCGGGTGAACCTAGAGGGACAAAAACAAACAAGAGTTGGGGCAGAACAGTGATCCTCCAGGGACAACAGGGAGAAGATCCAAAGAAAAATCCCAGGAGTGAGGTTGGGTCCAGGCTAGTTTCATTGAACCTTCAAGCAGTCAGCCCTGGGGCTCGCTGGGTTGGGAGGCCCCAGCCACAGGAATTTTCATCTACAAGACAGTGAGGGGAGTTGGGCATCTGAGCAGATTAAGGGAACCTCTGATAAAAAGGGACACCAGGCCCAGCCCCAGCCATGCTGCTGAGACTCTGGACAAAAAGGAAACAACACACACCCTATGAGTGCAGAAGTGGGGGGGGGGGGGGGGCAGGGACACCACTGGCTTCCGGCACTTACAGGAGGGTGGAGTTTTTGGTTTCAGTTCCAGGCCAATGGGGAGAACTGAAGGAGCATCTAAGGGCAGAAACATCATCCCCTATATCCCAGGACTAGAAGTGATTATGATAAGTTCCTACAAATTAAAAAAAAAATGAGCAGGCAAAGGACAAAGAACCCAACTATATAAAGTTACGATAGGAATATAAAAGACTGGGGGTTCGTCATCGGAGGAGGATACTGAAGGAAAAAAAGCCACTCCTACCCCAAAGAGTAACATCAAATGGTCACCTGCCCAAAAAGAATTCATAGAAGAACTTTAAAAAGGCTTTAAAAATAAAATGAGAGAGAATGAGGAAAAATTAAGAAAAAAATAAGAACAATCCAAAAAACCAAGAAGATTATGAAAAGAAAGTCAACTAACTGGAAAAGGAGATCCAGAATCTTAAGGAAGAAAATGACTCCTTGAAAATCAGAATTGGGCAAGGGGAAACCAGTAAAGTTATAAGAAACCAAGAAATAAAATATAAAGAATGAAAAAATAGAAGACAATGTAAAACATTTCATAAGAAAAACAACTGATCTGGAGAATAGATCAAGAAGAGAAAACATAAGAATAATTGGACTACCTGAAAGTTATGATCAAAACAAGAATCTTAATACAGTAATAAAAGAAATAATTAAAGAAAATTGTCCTGAAGCATTAGAACAAGAGGGGAAAGTAGAAATAGAAAAAAATCTACAGATCACCACCTGAAAGAGACACTAGGAGGAAGAGCTACAGGAATATCATAATCAAATTCTGAAACCCCCAGCTCAAGGAGAAAACATTACGAGCAACAAGAAAAATATTCAACTATTCCAGAGCCAGAATTAGAATCACACAACACCTAGTAGCAGTGATACTAAAAGATCACAGGTCTTGGAACACTATGTATCGAACAACAAAAGAACTGAGTTTGTGGCTGAAAATATTATACTCAGCAAAATTAAGCATAATACTGAATTGGGAAAAAAAAAGGATATTCAATGAATTGCCAGACTTTCAGGATTTTGTTGCAAAAAAACCTGAACTTAATAGAAATCTGACATACAAGATCCAAGAGAAATATAAGGCACATATCAAAGACTAATTACAAGGGACTCAATAAGAACAGACTATTTACTTTTTATACAAGGAAATGTAAAATGTATGTCTAAGATTGTTATTAGCAATCAGGTAGTTTGAAAGAAAGATTGGAGAAGACCTGAGTATGATGTGATTCTAAAAAGTAAAACCATTTAGGAAAAAGTAAAAAGAGTAACTATCTTATACAAAATGAGGCGCAAGAGGAAGAACTGACACAGCAATTAGATTGGGGAGGAAGGCTGGTAGTTCTGGAACCCTACTCTCATGGGTAATGGGTTAAAGAGGCAACAATAAATACATACATTCATACATAGATACATATATGTGGCATAAAAGTCTTCTAAATTCAGAAAGAAATAAAAGGCTAAAGGGATAGAGAGGAGACAGAGGATAAGGGAGGGATTTTTAGAAGGAAGCCTATTTACATCAGATCTGGATTAAAGAGAGAACAATATATACAGTTAAAAGGAAATAAAAGTCTTCTAAAGAAATAAGAGGGTGAGGGAATAGGATGGGGGGTGGTATAGAAAGTCTAGTGTAACAGGAATGGGATAAAGAAGGAATAACACATATATTTGAAGGGCTATAAAAGTCTTTTAAATTCAGATAGAAACAGGAGGATAAGGGGAAAGGGTGTAGGGGGGAGAGGATAAGGGAAGGATCTTTGGAGGGGAGGTAGGTTAAGTAATAGGAGGACAAGGTAGCAGGTAGAAGTAAAATAGAGGAATCAGAAGGGATGGGAAATAAGAAATACTCGCAAACATACAATACGGATCAGGAATAGATTTTATTAGGAATAAAAAGCAGGGGTAGTAATCATGATTTCAGACAAAATTAAGCTAAAATAGCTCTAATCAAAAGAGAAAAATAGGGAAACTACACTATATGTCAGTCATATTAACCAATATTGCTTTAGACTACTTAAAATGACTAGATAGTATAAGGTTGGAATACGGCTGTGGTGCAGGAAATGATGAGTTGGTAGACTTGTAAGAGAGTGTGTGCGTGTGTGTGTGTGTGTGTGTGTGTGTGTGTGTTTTTAATTGCAGCCTTCTGCAAGGAAGGGGGAGATCGTGGAAAAAAAAAGAAGTAAAAAGTACACAGCAGAGAACAAAAGAAAACTCAAGAAAAAAGATGAACAGCTTTGAACACATGTAGTATTTATCATATAGGCTTTTTTGAAATGGAAATTTATTGCTGCATATTTTGAATCCTCTCTTACATTCTGCTGTGCAAATGGCAATGCTTTTTTCTTTTCTTATTTTGTATTTAAGTTTATAATGTTTCTTTTCCTTTTCTTATTGCATATTTAAATATTAAAGTTTAAAATAAATTAATTTTTTAAAAAGAAAATAAATGATTTGGAAACAAGTATTAACAATAAAAAAAGTAGACTTACCATAAATAGTGTAAAAAATTAATGCTAAAAATTGTCTTGACATGTAATTGGGGAAAAAATAGTAATAAAAAATAATAAAGTTGCTTTCTCTAAATCATTAAAAAAAAAGTCCAGAATTACTCACCTTTGAATTTCTGAGTTTCTGCACTGTCTCTTTCATTTTCTCTTTATCATTCTTTAACTTCTCTGGAGAGTCCACAATTTTTGCTTTCAAACTCTCCTGTTCTTCTTTCAAAGTAACTAGTGACAATTTTAATTCATTCTGTTGAGAAAGAATACTGAAACATTAGATTAGACAATCTCTTTGGGAGAACAGGGTTCTTTCCCCACAATAATGAAGTTCAAGATGGATAAATCAAATCAATGGATGGTCATTGTGGTAACATAAAACCCAAACTGCTTTTAGCCATGAAGCAAAAAGACCATTGGACTGGGTCTGAGGCCGCAAATCTGAATTCTGGCCACAATCTGCCACTCACTTGATGTGTGACCTTGGGCACTTCCCTTAAAATAAGTCATATTGTATAAAGCAGCATTTATCAAAACAATCTCGTACTGGCTAAGAAACAGACTGATGTATCAATGAATAGATTAGGTACACATTACATTAAATGACCATAGTAATCTGGCATATGATAAACCCAAAGATCCAAGCTTTTGGAACAGAAACTCATTATTTGACAAAAACTACTGCACAGACAACAGTATGGCAGAAACTCGATATAGACCAATATCTCACACTGTATACTAAAATAAGGTCAAAACGGATACATGAGTTACACATAAAGGGTGATGCCATAAGCAAACTGGGAGACCATGGAATAGTTTATAGATAAGGGATAAGGGAAGAATTTAGGATCAAGGGAAATATAAAGAGCATTACAAAATGTAAAGTAAGATAATGTTTATTATATAAAATTAGAAAGTTTTTACACAAAACCAATGCAACCAAAATTAAAAGGAAAGCAGAAAACTGGGGGAAAAATTTATGGTATCTTTGAAAAAGGCCTAACTTCTCAAATATATAGAGAACTGAGACAAATTTATAAAAATAAAAATCATTCCCCAATTGATAAACGGTCAAAAGATACGAACAGGCAGTTTTTAGAAAAAAAAAGAAAAATCAACATGATCTATAGTCATATAAAAATGTTATAAATCATTATTGATTAGAGAACTGCAAATTAAAACTACTCTGAGGTGCCGTCTCACACCCATCAGATTGATTAATATGCCAAAAAAGGAAAAGGATAAATGTTGGAGGAGATGTGGGACAACTGGGACATTAATGCACTGTCGGCAGAGTTGTGAACTGACCAACCACTGGAGAGCAATTTGCAACTATGCCCAAAGGGCCATAAAGCTGTGCATACCCTTTGATGCAGTAATACCACTGCCACGTCTGTATCCCAAAGAAATTTTTAAAAGGGGGCGAAGAGAGAAGAAAGGGCTTATTTGTAGAAAAATACTCACAGCAGTTCTTTTTGTGGTGGCTAAGAATAGGAAATTGAGGAGATGCCCATCAATTAGAGAATGGCTGAACAAGTTATGGTATATGATTGTGATGGAATACTACTGAGCTGTAAGAAATGATGAGCTGGATGATTTTAGAAAAACAGGGGAAGACTTATGTGAAATAATGAAAAGTGAAGTGAGCAGAACCAAGAGAACGTTATATATGGTAACAGCAACATTGTACGGTGAAGAACTGTGAATAACTTGGCTATTCTCATCAATACAATGACCCAAGACAATCCTAAAGGACTCCTGATGAAGCATGCTATCTGCCTCCAGAGAAAGAACTGTATGGTCTGAATACGGACTGAAGTAGGTTATTTTTCACTTTCTTCATTCTTTTTTTTTATTTGAGTCTTCTTATACAAAATGACTAATATGGAAGTGTTTTACATGACTGCACACATATAATCTGTATCAGATTGTTCACCATCTCAGGTACGGGGAGGGGAGAGACGAAGAGACTGAATTTGGAACTCTAAACTATTTTTTAAAAAAATGTTTAAAAATTGTTTAAACATGTAATTGCAGGAGGAAATGAAATATTAAATTTTTTTAAAATAGGTGGGAAAGGGGTGGGAGGAAAAGAATCTGGAACTCAATTTTTTAAAAAATGAATGTTGAAAATAAATTTTAAACAACACGCATAATGACCACAACAATGTAAACGGAAAGAGTAACCACCACAAAACAGCATTTTGCAGAATTACAATAAAGAAGTGTGGCCCCAAAGAGAAAATATGACAAGATGATGTCTTCCCCAATTCCTCTGGAGAGGTGGGAGGTCCACAGGTGTAGGCCACTGTGTATATTTTCAGACTTTTTTGATGGAGTGACTGGTTTTCCTGATTTTTTTTCTTTAAAAAATTATGTTATGTGGAAAAGCACTCTGGAAAACAGAAGAGAGTGGAATACTAGGAGAATTTTAGGTGATATAAAAGCAAAAAGTTATCAATAAAAATTTAGTTTAAATTTTTTCCCTCCTTACCTTAGGTGTACCACTTTCATGTAACTGAAATTTTGACTTTTGTGATCTCCTCTATCCCTTGTTTGCTAACTCTCTCCATTTCCCACCAGGCTATACCTATCTGGACTTCACCATCATGCCCCAGAGTCTCCTCCGCTAACTGCAGGACTCAGCTCAGAACTTCCGTTTCAGGAAGGCATCCGGGCCATGTGGCTCTTTCCATTACGTCTTAGTCATTCCCTCTCCACTCTTCAGAACACCCTTTCCTGTACTGTAACCTCAAGGGCGGGGACTGTTCTTTTTGTTTATATGTGTGTTCCCAGTGCTTAGCACACAGTTAGAGCTTAATAAATGCTTACAGAGTGACTTTCATCTTATAGGTGAATAGGCTGAGGCCCAGAGACAAATGACTTCCCCAAGGTCACACAGTGGCAGCATGAAGAGTAGAACTCAGAACTCCTTAGCTCTAGTCCAATGTTCTTTTCACAATACCAAGATTGTTGTCACTTTATGGACAAGAGATTTTGTTTTAATGTTTCAACTAGGACAAGAAAACCTTGTAGATGTGGCTGTATTCCTCAATTAAGGAAATGTATGCTGTCCAACCAAAGCTTCATTGCAATAAGTGACTGTCTAAGCCAACCACACAGCTCCAGTGTTCCTCATCTGACTTTCCAAGCTCACAGCTGCAAGTCTAGTTAAATGGAAATTAACGAAGATGTTTACCAGACGTTTAGTGGTCTTAGAAAGGTCTAACTTCTTCTGGGAAATTCCTTCTTGTATTGTTACCTAGATCAGGAAACAGTAATTAAGAATTGTTTAATAACTCAGAAAATATTTTTAAACGAAATCTACCATTGGTTTAAACAGAACTTAAGTGTTTTTTCTCACACCCCCACTTATAACCAGCCCAAATATCCAATCTTATAAAGACAAGACACAGTTTTAACAACACTCAAATAGCACCAGCACATGAATAGTAGGATCATTATAAACACAGTGACTGCATCTACCAGTTGACCCAAGAATGATAAGGCTGTGGGATACAGGTTCATGTTAACTAAATTCCTGTCGTACCAATATATCAGAACTCTAATTCATGAATTTAGGGTGGGAGAGAGACCTGGCATTAGAGCCTTTATTGGTCATGTGAACAGGGCATTCACTATCTCCTACCAGGTTAAGTCACTTCAGGAAATTAGATGATACAAAAAATGAACAACTGCTTGGTGAGCATAGTATCAGAACAAAGGAAGGTACGTATTCCTAAAAATCTTCCACAAAGTCACAACAGAATATTACAATAAAAATATATAATATTTTCATAATTTATTTTTATATATAAAAATAAACATTAGATATAATAAAATGCCCTCTTCTACTCCATGGATATTTTTGTCTAAAGAATCGCTAGCAGCTTCTAGAACCACAGCACCCTCATCCTTGAGAGGTCTGAGGAAACACTAGCAAATTCTTCCTCTTTGGCTCCTGGTCTAAACTCCATCTGTGAAGGTTACTACTGCTCTGTTAGGACAGTAGAGCACAGTCATAGAATGTTGAACCTGAAAGAGACCTTATAGACCATCCCAGGGTTCTTAACCTGGAATCTACGAACTTGTTTTTCAAAAATATTTTGCTGTTAATTCAATTTAATTGGTTCCCTCTGTAATTCCATAGATTTTATTTTAGACATTAAAAAAAATTCTTCTGACAAGTTTTTAGGCTTCCACAAAATGCCAAAGGAGTCCACAACACAAAAAAAGGTTAAGAACTTTAACCCATTTACTGGACAGGAATTACATTTTATGCCCATTTTACATCATGAGGAAAAACTGAGGTCCAGAATGTGGAAGTCATGCGTCCCAAATCACTAACTCCAAGCCAAGACACCATTTTACAACATCATACTTGATAATGTCATCTGCCTAAACGCCTGATGGTTTAGGAGGTGCCCTGACCTCTTGGATTGGATTTTGGACTTACTCTTCTTCCAGATCTCCAGGGAAGATTACTTCTACATCTGGCTAATCTCCTCTTATGAAATGATCTATATTAGCTTTAGGTTCAGGAGGGAACACTTGTGACCTAGAGTTGGAGCCTCCAATCGCACGTTCCAGGGCCATGATGTCTAAACTTTATTTGAGCAGGTGAAAACAAACCCAACACATCCCATGAGTTCCATCAGCTCAAAGTTTAGAAACTCCCAAAGGGTCTGAAGAAAAACGGGGTCATACTGTTTTTTGACGAAACCCGTTCATTGTCTGCTGCAGCTCATGGATGTCCTCTAAGAGTTGCTTGAACTCAGCTTGCTCTTCAACTGGGACAGATCTAGGAATAAGGAAAGAGAAATCAGTCCATGAGAGCACCCACTTTTGCCTGTCAGTGTCTGAGGAATGACCATCCCTCCACATAATGATCATTTTAAGTCTATATAATGAAAAGAAAATTAGAAGAAAAGTTACTTTGCTTGAACTAGATCTGTGACTTCACTGGGGAGGAGGAGGCTCGGGGAGGAGCTTCCTCTCTCAAGGCAGATCAGGCCTTTGCAAACAGTGGTTTGGAGATATGTGCTACCTGGGCACTGGACTAGGGTCCCCCGAGCATCAGAGAGGAGAGCCAGGAAGCTAGGGCTCATCAACAGATGAAGCCACAGTGCACGTCACTGTTTCTTATGGAACAATCATGTTCCCTGATATCCAGGGTCAACAATTTCTTTAGCCAATCCTTTATCAATAGGTATCTTACACTGCATCTTTGCCTTCACTGAAGGTGTTGCTTTAAATATTTTGGTTCCTATGGGACTCTACTCTGTGTCTTCAACCTCTCTGGGGTATCAGCTTGCAGTGGGATTTCTAGGCCAGAGTAAGGACTCCCTATGTCAACCTCCAGAATCAAATATAAAATCCTCTATTTGGCATCCACAGCCCTTTATTACCTGGTATGCTCCTCACTTTCCAGGTTTCTCACACCTTCTTGACCATCTTATATCCTCTATGATCCGGGGACACAGGCCTCCTGGTTGTCACCTCCCAACTGCGTACTTCCCTGGCTCTCCCCCAGGTCTGGAATCCTCTCCTACCTCATCTTTGAGGAGTCTTTCCTTATCCTCCTTAATGCTCAGGCCTCCTCTCTGTTAACTACCTCCATTTTATCCTTTACCTGTCTTATTTGCACATGGTTCTTTCCATGCTGTCTCCTCGATTAGACTGCGAGCTCCTTAAAAGCAGGAACCATTTTATTTTTTATTTTTGGCCTTTCTCTGTATGCCCAATGCTTAGCAGTGCTTAACACATAGCAGGAACTTAATAAATGCTTGTTGACTCACAGTAGTCCTGCGACTTTTTAAATTTCATTTTTTAAAATCTGAATTTAAGCTAAATGACTTTTAAGGCATTGTTCCAAATGGCTTCCCAGAACAGCACAACCAATTCATAGCCCCATCGATAATTAATGCTCCTATTTCCCAATAGCTTTCCCAACATTTGTCATTTCCCCCTTTCTGCTGTTCTTGTCCTTGCCAATCTGATGGTTGTGAGATAAAGCCCTCAGAATTTATTTCATTTTCATTTCCCTATCTAATCATTAGTGATTTGGAGCATTCCCTCCCACATGGTGGTTGATAGCCTGGATTTCTTTCTTTGAAAACTGCCTGTTCATATCCCTTGACCATTTAGCAATAGGAGAAGTGATATTATTCTTGTAAATTTGATTAAGTTCCCAAGAGATCTTGGATATGAGTCTTTTATCAGTGGAACTTGCTGCAAAGATTTTGTTTCTCAGTTAACCATTTTTAATAGCACTTGTTTACACAGATCTTTTCACATTTTTTAATCAAAGTTGCTCATTTTAGCTTCTCTGAACCTTTTCTTATCAATTACCATATTTGTTTTCATGTTCCAAACATCTGAAACATCATTTTTTCTTACCTGTAACATATTTCCCAAACACCAATTCCTTTGGAGCTTTACCTTTCCCAGTTCTCCTACAATTTATTATAAGTCTGGGAACATTTAGAACAAGACAGTCAACAGTTTCATAAAAAAGGCACAAAAATCCACTGAAGAAAAGAATTCCTTAAAAAGTAAAACTGGCCAAATGGAAAAGGAGATACAAAAGCTCCAAGAAAATCATTTCTTAAAAATTAGAATTGGGCAAGTGGAAGCTAATGACTCCATGAGACATCAAGAATCAATTAAACAAAATCAAAAGAATGGAAAAATAGAAGAAAATGTGAAAGAATTTATTGGAAAAACAACTGACCTGGAAAACAGATCAAGGACAGATAATTTAAGAACTATTAGACTACCTGGAAGCTACGATCAAAAAAAAGAGCTCAGACAGCATATTACAAGAAATTATTAAGGAAAACTACCCTGATGTGTGAGAACCAGAGGGTAAACTGGTAATTGAAAGAATCACCTCCAGAAAGAAATCCTAAAATGAAAACTCTCAAGAATATTATAGCCAAGTTCCAGGGCTCCCAGGTCAAGGGCAATATACTGCAAGCAGCCAGAAAGAAACAATTCAAATATCAAGACATACAGTCAGGATTACACAGGACTTAGTAGCTTCTACATTAAAGGACTGGAGGCCTTGGAACATGATATTCCATAAGGCGAAGGAACTTGGATTACAACCAAGAATAAACTACTCAGCAAAACTGAGCATAACCCTTCAGCAGCATAAATGGACATTCAGTGAAACAGAAACCTTTCCATAGGTTAAACTGTTTACATCCCTACAAAGGAAGATGATACTAGTAACTCTTAAGAACCATATCACTATGAGGGCAGTGAGAAGGAATATTAACACTGACAGAGGGTGCAGGTATAAATTGACCTTGATAGGATGATATAAAAAAAAAGGGGTGAGAAAGAGGATCACACTGGGAGAAGAGGGAAGGGAGAGGGAGAATAAGGTAAATTATCTTATATGAAGAAGCACAAATGGCCTATTACAATGAAAGGAAAGGGGGGGGGCTGAGTATTTCTTGAACCTTACTTTCATCAGATTTAGGTCAAAGAGGGAATAATATACACTCCGAGTTGGGACCAGAAATCTATCTTAGCTTATATTATTATACCTTAGCTTATATTTACAGGAGGAGGGGAAGGCAGACAAAAAAGGGGAGGGGTACTGACAGAAGGGAAGGCAGGTTGTGGGAGGCAGTGGTTAAAAACAAAACACTGATGAGGCGGGACAGAGTGAAAGAAGAAAGAAAGAGAGGGAGAAGTACAAATGGGAAAAAATAAGGTAGAGGGAAATACACAGTTAATAATCATAACTGTGAATGTGAATGGGATGAACTCACCCATAAAACAGATAGGAGAGTGGATTAAAAACGAGAATCCTACAATACGTTGTTTACAAGAAAGACATATGAAGCAGAGAGACATACATAGAAGAAAGGTAAAAAGCTGGACAGCAGGATCTATTATGTTTCAACTGAAGTAAAAAAAACAAAAAAACAGGAGTAGCAATCATGATCTCAGATAAAGCAAAAGCAAAAATAGATCTAATTAAAAAAGATAAGAAACTATATCTTTCTAAAAGGTACCACAGAAAATGAAATCATAGCAATACTAAACATATAAGCACCAAATGGTATCGCACTTGAACTTTTAAAGAAGTTAAGTGAGTTACAAGAGGAAAGAGACAATAAAACTATACTAGTGGGGGTACCTCAACTTCCCCCTCTCAAAATTAAATAAATCTAACCAAAAAATAAACTTGAAAGAAGTTAAGGAGGTGAATAGAATTCTAGAAACGTTAGCTATGATAGATCTCTGAAGAAAACTGAAAGGGAATAGAAAGGAATATACCTTTCTCTCAATGGCACATGGCACCTACACGAAAAGTGACCAAGTATTAGGGCATAAAAACCTCACAACCAAATGCAGAAAAGCAGAAATATTACATGCAGATCATAATACAATAAAATTTACATTCACTAAAGGGCAGTAGAAAAACAGACTGAAAATTAATTTGAAACTAAATAAACTATCCCTAAAAAATAAGTGAGTCAAAAAACAAATCATAGAAAAATCGATAATTTCATTAAAGAAAATGACAACAATGAGACAACATACCAAAATTTATGGGATGTAGTCAATAAACAAACTGAGTAGGGGAAAAAAAAAATCAAAGCAGCTACATACAAAACCTCAAAGAAAAATGTGAATTGGTCACAGGCCCAAAAAATTTCTAGAAGAGCTCAAAAAGTATTTTGAAAATCAAATAAGAAAAACAGATGAAAAATTTTGAGGGGGGGAATGAGTGATACAAGAAAAATACTAAAAAAAAAAAGTCAAGAGCTTAATAAAAGAAGCACGCAAAAATACTGAAGAAAATAACTCCTTCAAAAACACAATTAGTCAAATTATAAGAGGCACAAAACTTCACTGAAGAGAACTCCTTAAAAAGCAAAATTGCCCAAATGTAAAATAAACTACAAAAAAAATCACTGAAGAAAACAATAACTTCAAAATTAGAATTGGGCAGGTGGAAGCTAATTACTCTATGAGACATCAAGAATCAAACAAAATCAAAAGAATGAAAAAATACAAGAAAATATGAAATATCTCATTGGAAAAACAACTGACCTGGAAAATAGATCGAGAGAAAATTTAAGAATTCTTGGGCTACCTGAAAGCCATGATTAAAATGAAAAAGGAAAAAAAGAGCCTACACAGTAT
Organism: Vombatus ursinus; assembly: GCF_900497805.2. Classification (NCBI taxonomy): domain Eukaryota; kingdom Metazoa; phylum Chordata; class Mammalia; order Diprotodontia; family Vombatidae; genus Vombatus; species Vombatus ursinus. The sequence goes on along the minus strand of NW_020954595.1, from coordinate 15,710,012 downwards.
ATTACAAGAAATTCTCAAATACAAGCGTCCTCATATCCTAGAACCAGAGGGTAAAATATAAATGGAAAGAATACACTGATCACCTCCTTAAAGAGATCCCCAAATGAAAACTCCCAGGAATATTACCCAAATTCCAGAGCTCCCAGGTCCAAAACAAAATGTTGCAAGCAATCATAAAGAAACAGTTCAAGTATCATGGAGCCAGAGTCAGGATAATACAACATTTAGAACTTCCAGAGTAAAGGAACAAAGAACTTGGAATGTTTACTTCTGGAGGGCAAAGGAACTAGGATTACATCCAAGAATAACCTACCCAGAAAAACTGAGGATAATCCTTCAGTGGAAAAAAAACCAAACATTTACTGTACGAGAGGATTTTCAAAAGCATTCCTGACGAAAATCTAACTTTCAAATACAAGACTCAAGAGAAGCATAAAACGGTAAACATGAAAGAAAAATTACAAGGGATTCCAAAAGGTTAAACGGTTGGGTAGTTGGAAGTCCTAAAAACTTTATCATTTTTCGGGCAGTTAGAAAGTACATACAAAGAGGTCCTGAATGCAAGTTGACTATGGTGGGATAAGGAGTGAGAAAAAGGGATATATTGGAACAAGGGAGAAGGGAAAGGTAGAATGGGGTACAAAAGAGGCATGAAAGGAAGAGCTTTTTTGGTGGAGGAGAAGCTGGGAGGTGGGTGGCAGGCTACGCTTTAACTGCACTCTCACTGGAATTGGCTCAGAGGACATGACATACACTCTGTTACAGAAATCTAAATTGCCCTACAGGGAATTAGGAGGCGAGGGGGACAACTTCAAGAGGGGTGGGGGAGAAGAGGAGGAGCTGATAGAAAGGAGGGTGGGAGAAGCAATAAAGAAGCAAAACAATTGTGAGGAGGAAAAGGATGAAAGGAGAGGACAACCAAAAATAAAGCAGGTTAGAGAGAAATATACAATAATTATAACTGTGAAATGTGAAAAAGTGGGATGAACTCACATGTAAAATGGATAGCAGAGTGGATCAAAAACCAGAATTCAACAATATGTTTACAAGAAACACACCTGAAGCTGAGAGACACAGAGTAAAGGTGGAACAGCTTTAGTAAAAAATAAGCAAGGGTAGCGATTATGATCTCAAAGCAAAAGCAAAAATAAACCTAAATAGGGAAACTATATTTTGCTAAAAGGTACCATAAAAAATGAAATAATATCAATACTAAACATATATGTATCAAATGGTATAGCATCCAAATTCTTAAAGAGAAAGTTAGATTAAAATCAAAAAATAAGATAAAGATATGAATAGCATTTTATTTTATTTTTTTTTTAGTGAGGCAATCAGGATTAAGTGACTTGCCCAAGGTCACACAGCTAGTCTGGGTCAAGTGTTAGGATTTGAACTCAGGTCCTCCTGACTTCAGGGCCGGTGCTCTATCCACTGCGCCACCTACCTGCCCGATGTAAAGCATTTTAGAAAAGTTAGATATGACAGACTTTTGGAGAAAATTGAATCAAAATAGAATGGATTATACTTTTTTCTCAGCTGCACATGGTAACTTCACAAAAACTGACCATGTTATTAGGGCAGAAAAACCTCACAACCAATGCAGAAATATTAAATACATTGTTTTCAGCACCTAATGCAATAAAAATTACCTTTAACCATCCAAAAAAGGGCCGTGGAAACAGGTTAAAAATGAATTGGCAAGTAATCTAATCTTAAAGAATGAGTGGGTCAAAGAACAAATCATTTTTATTGTTTTTTTTTCATTTCCATTTTCATTCATTCAATTTCTTGAAAAGAATGACGAGACAACATACCCAAATTAATGGGATCAGACAAAGCTGTACTTGGGGGGGAAATTCATATCTCTAAATGCTTACATCAATAAAATAGAAAAAGAACAGATCAATGAAATCAGAGAGTTAGGGTTAGAGGTTAGGGTTACCCTCCAACTCTAACCCTTAATACAGCTTAAAAAGCTAGAAAAAGAACAAATTAAAAATCCCCAATTAAACATTAAATTGGAAATACTGGAAATCAAAGGAGAGATTAATAAAATTAAAAGAAAACCAACTAATAGTGCTGGTTTGATGGGGAAAAAAATCCAGTAAAATAGAAGAATCACTGGTTAATTTGATTTTTAAAAAGTTCAGAAGAAAACCAAATCACGAGTATCAAAAATGAAAGGGGTGAATTCACCACCAATGAAGAGGAAATAAAAACAATAATCAGGAGCTATTTTGGCAAATTATATGCCAAGAAATTTGACAATCGAAATGAAATGGATGAATATCTACAAAAATATAAATTACCCAGATTAACAGAAGAGGAAATAGAATACTTAACCCAATCTTAGAAAAAGAAATTGAACAAACCATCATTGAAATACCTAAGAAAAAATCCCCAGGGCCAGATGGATTCACAACTGAAATTGATCAAACATTTAAAGATCAACTAATTCCAATACTATGCAAACTACCTGGGAAAACAGGCAAAGGAATCCTTCCAAATTCTCTTTATGACATAAATATGGTGCCGATATCTAAACCAGAAAGAGCTAAGACAAAGGAAGAAAACTAAAATAAAAAAAACAACAAAAAACCAAACAAAACTAAAATGAGTATTGATGCAAAAACTTTTAATAGAATATTAGCAAAGAGATTACAGCAATTTATCATGAGGATAATATACTACGACCAGGTGGGATTTATACCAGGAATACAGGGCTAGTTCAATACGAGGAAAGCTATTAGTATAATTGACCAAATCAATAACAAAACCAACAGAAATCATGTTTGTCTCAATAGAAGCAGAAAAAGCGTTTCACAAACATAACACCCATTCCTAGGAAAAATACTAGAGAGCATAGGAGTAAATGGAGCTTACCTTAAGATGATAAGCACTATCTGTCTAAAACCATTAGCAATCAAGATTAGAAGGAAAGCAGAAAGCTGTGAAACAATCTTTACAACAAGTGTCTCTGATAAAGGCCTCATTCTCAAACATTTAGAGAACTAAGTCAAATTTATAAGAATACAAACCATTCCCCAATTGATAAATGGTCAAAGGATACGAACAGGCAGTTTTCAGATGAAGAAATCAAAGCTATCTTTAGTCATATGAAAAAATGCTCTAAATCACTATCGATAGAGAAACGAAAATTAAAACAACTCTGAGGTACCACTTCACACCTATCAGATTGGCTAATATGACAAAAAAATAAAATGATAAATGTTGGAAAGGATGTGGGAAAATTGGGACACTAATGCACCATTGGTAAAGTTGTGAAATGATCCAACCATTCTGGAGAGCAATTTGGAACTATGCCCAAACTATGCTATAAAACTGTGCATACCCTTTGATCCAGCAATATCATTACTAGGTCTGTATACCTAAGACATATTTAAAAAAAAAAAAAGAAAGAAAAGGACCTATTTGTACAAAAGTATTCATAGCAGCTTTTTTTTTTTGGTGTCAAAGAACTGGAAATTGAGGAAATACCCAACAATTGAGTAATAGCTGGAAAAGTTGTGGCATATGATTGTAATAGAATACTATTGTGCTATAGGAAATTATGAGCAGACAGATTTCAGAAAAACCTAGAAAGACTTATATGAACTGATGCTGAGTGAAGTGAACTAGGAGAACATTTTTACACAGTAACAGTAACATTGTACAATGATCAAATGTGAATGACTTAGCTATTCTCAGCAATACAAAGGTCCAAGATAATACTGAAGGACTAATATTGAAAAATGCAATCCATCTCCAGAGAAAGAACTGATGGAGTCTGAGTGCAGATCGAAGCACACTTTTTTTTTTTACTTTATTATTTTTTGGGGGTTTTTTTGGTCTGTTTTCTTTTGCAACGTGGCTAATCTGGAAATGTTCAACTCTCTCTCAACCCCATCTAATTGTTGAAGGGGTTGTGGGAAAACAGGCAAACTGTTAGTGGAGCTACGAATTCATCCGGCCATCCTGGAAAGCAGTTTGAAATGCCTCAAAAGTCAATAAACCACTAGGCCTATGGCCCAAAGAGATCAAAGAAAAGGGAAAAGGACCTGTGTCCAAATATACTGATAGGAGTGGCAACAAACTGGAAATAGGGGGACGCCCATTAATTGGGAAATGGGAAATAAATTATGGCATATGATTATAACAAGATATTAGTATACTGCAAGAAAAGATGAAAGGAAAAGTTTTAGAAAAACCTAGAAAGCCCTTTTTATTTAACTGATGAAGACGGAAGACAGCAGACCCAGGAAAATGATTTACACAGTAACAACCACCTTAAAAGACTTAAAAACTTTAATGTAACGACTAACAATGATTCCAAAGGACCCACCTACCTCCTAACAAATGATGAACTCAAGGCACAGAATGTGCTGTGTTCTGAGACATGGAAAATGTATGGATTTGTTTTAATTGACTGCCTTTATTTCTTACAAAGTTTGTGTCTGTATTTGTGTGTGTGTGTGTTGGGTACAGGACATTTGAAGTGGAAAGGTGAGTTGGTCATAGTTTTGTCAAAGAAAGGATTACTGGGGACAGTTAGGTGGCGCAGTGGATAGAGCTCCAGCCTTGGAGTCAGGAGGACCTGAGATCAAATCCGGCTTCAGACACTTGACACTTACTAGCTGTGTGATTCTGGGTAAGTACTTAACCCTGACTGCCTCACCAAAAAGCAAAAAAGAAAAAACAAAAAGGATTACTGAAGCACTTTTCAAGGAAACACACAAGCAGGATGGGGTGGGGAACCTGAGGCCTTGAGGCTCCATGGCCCTCTACGTCCTCAAGTGTGGCCCTTTGAGTCCAAGTTTTACAGAACAAATCCTTCTATTAAGGGGATTTGTTCTGTGAACTTGGGGATTTGTTCTGTAAAACTTGGACTCAGTCAAAGGGCCGCACTTGAGGACCTAGAGGGCCACATGTGGCCTCAAGGCCACAGATCCCCCACCCCTGCCCTGGTCTGTGACTGGTGCTTCAGCTTCCACTTTCAAATTCACCAAACAACACTATCATTAAAGGAGTCACAAGACGGCAAAGCATGGCACTCCCTTTGTTTCCTGTGAGATGGCTCATTCCTGCCCTACTTTAAACTCTTTCTTACTTTCAAATCTAAGAAGCCGAACAGAATTCAGAGAAAAAATAAGGAGGAATCCAGGCAGAAAAGACTTAAGACTTTTTCGTTTCACCACATCATCAAAAGAAAGAGCTGATTAGAGCTCATGGTCCCCTGCAGACTACTGTAGCCCAATCTGACCCTATCCTAGCTACCTCTGGAGGTGAAGAGACAGTTCAGGGTCAGGTTTTCTCTATCATTCTTGCTGTCCTATTGACCCCTCCAGACCTCTGAAGGTGATTATGACCAGAAGGAAAACAGATAAGGTCTTTCCTAAAATAGATGAGCACTAAGACACCAAGAAACAAAGAAAAACGCTACTCTTCTGGTTTAGAAACCCACACTGAAGATTTACACTTCACAACTCCAGAGTGGTCTTCTTTCTCCTATATGACTTATGAACCAGTGGTAAAGAGATAAATAAAAAAATAAATACATAATTGGGATCAACTGGTCAGAAGAAGACTCCAGAGTTAAGAGAAATACTTTCAGAAATAATTTAGAAGAACAAGGTGACAGCTCCTGGACTAAAGAATGTGACACAGTAACACCTAGAAAAGTGGTCGAAGAAGAGATTATTTAGTAAAAGGCAAAAGAAAAGCTTTTCCTTTAAAAAAGAAGAAAAAGGCTGAATTGCTTTACCCAACACTAAGAAGCAGTCTCAGAACACAACCCTGGACGCCGGCCCTCTACAATTCAGCATCGAAATAACCACTTACAATGGGAGTCTTCAACTTACTCAAGTTTCTCCAGCTTCATCAATGCTTCCTGCTGTGCTGTGTGCAGCTGCTGCATCTTGTCCACGGAGGATTTCTGCAAAACCAATTTAATGAGTTTCTACTAACCCATTTCAAAAGAACCTGTCACATAAAAATTCCAAAATGTGGTCCTTTGGCATAGCCCCCCCAATCAGAAATTATATCTACGACATGACTGGTAGCTAGTAACCAGAGACCCTTGATCACACACAGATAATCTCAGGAGAAAAACAAATATTGGATTGAAGACTCTAAAGGGAAGATACCACCAACGAGATCTGAACCTACATTCAGAAAAGCTATTGGAGGATGCAAAGGATTTGTCCTTGCCTCTTCAGATTGTTTTGAGTATTGTATTGTTGAGTATTGTATTGTAGAGCAGAAGCAGAACAAAATGGAATCCTTCATTCACTTTGGTATTAATTTATTCAACGGATATTCAACAAGCATTAAATAAGAACTACCAAGTCCAATGCACTATATTATACATAGGGAAAACAAAAAGACAGAGTTCCTGATTTCTCTGCTTATAAACCAATAAGTGTATATTTCTATCTGTTTAAAGATATAGGAATATGGTTTCTAGAGCTTATTCCTGGCTCCTTTGTGACAAAAGACCACCTCTGGTGAAGCTTCTGGCCTTCCCTACTATTTCCAGGGGTTAGAGAATACCGTTGCTGCCATTTTTGTAGACCTGAGAGATGAAAAGTGGCTGCCTAGGACCAATTTGCACATGCAATACCAAATATGAAGTAATATAAACAAACCAACAACTAAAATCAGCTATTCTAATTAGAAGTCTAACCTAATCAAGTCAAATCTAAAACAACCTACTCTGATTAGAAGTGTAAGCCTCTATTACATATCAGTTAAACAACTTAATTTACAGAACTGTGGACTTATCCTATGATACTAATATCAGTTCAGAAGACTTTAAGATTACCAAGCACCCAAGACATTTTTATAAACCTAAGAGTGGATGAGTTAATGCCCTTATTATTAAAATCAGAGAATATTAAAAGCCAAATGGGGCCTTAGGTTACGTAAGCTAACTACCACCTTAAGTATCAATTCCCTTTACGATGTTTTAAGGAGCGGGTGGGCAAGCTGTATTAGAAACAGGACTGTGGTATAAAAACACAAAGCATAATAAAACTTTTTTCTTAATTTGGAGAAAATTAAACTAATGACTAAAACTCACAAATGCTTTACTTTGCCCAATAACCACAGTACTGGGGTTTGGCTCATTTCTGCATCATCTAGATGTCCCTCTGCCCTTCCTCACTCTGCCTCTAAAACTACACCTTATAACAGAATGTTTAAAAAAAAAAAAGTGAAAGAAAAAATTCAGGAAAACCCATCAATGCACTGCACTGAAGAAGTCTAACATCCTACCCAACAATCTCTACCTGTGGACTCTGACTTCTGCCAAGGAAACTCGAAACTGTAATTTCACAATTTCCATCTTTAATACCAAAGTGAACGAAGAATTCGATTTTGTTCTCCAAAGTGTGTGTGGTTTTTCTAGATCTGTTGACTTCATTTTGCATCTGTTAATTGAAGTCTTTCCAAGCATCTCTTCATCAGATCAATGAAGCACATCGTTCCAGCACAGTGATATTCTATGAGTGCATTCATTCTTTTTCTATCTTGTTAAAAGTATCAACATACACCTTTTTCCTCTGAGGACAGCTTTTGCTGTATCCCAGAAATTTTGGCAAACATTATGTTAGTTAAGTGCTTTAATTTATAAAAATTCACAGCGTAAACAAGATTATTTTGTTATTCTTAAAGGAATAATAAACACATCTCTTAGGTCCTCTGCAGAGGGCAGGGACCACAAGTGTAGAACACAGCATGCAAAGCTACAATTTTTCAATTAGTTGATTGGTTTCCTGAATTTCTCTAAGTAGGATTTCTTTACTGTGTTCACTTTATTCCCTTCTTTTGCCTATTGAGAAATTTATTCTTTGAGATATCATCTTTCTACTTACTCTTTCTTTTCCAATCTCTTTGTAGTCCTCATGGAATTAAAGTTTCTGACATGTCAAGTTTGATCTCTGTCTTCAAACCAATGTCTGTGTTATGACATCTGTCTCACTCTTCAGAAGTTATCACTTCATAATGGAAGTAATGAGCATAGTAGCTTTGCCCCATGGTAGAAATTACCCGTGTCCCAAATACTGGGACTCAGCTCTACCTTCTGAGCTCCCCATTACCATCTTCTCACTACTCTACGCTCTTTCCTGAGGTACCACAGGGCTCTGATTTTCATCAAGCAGTGGTCCAATTTCCTTGACCCTGTAATATTTATTTAGAGGTGACTATAATTTTTTTTGATGTTTTAGTTCTCTTTCTAATTTTAGTATTATAGGTTTAACTTTTTTTTCCTCTTAAATACAAGCACACATATATGCCTGTATGAGCTAAAGTCTTGGGATATAGCTGTCTATCTGCCCCTACAACTTCTTCCCTTTGCTCCTTGTCCTACACTATGGAGCTAAGGATCAGCCTTTTCCCCACATCAGCCCTTCATATATGGCTCCTGTCATTAAGGTTTACAGAATGCTTCCTATCCATTATCTTGTGATCCTCAGCTTTCCTACAGAAGACCTTCCCAACACCTTAAAGATGAGTGTTTTCTGCCCATTTCCAAACCATGGCACACCTGCACTCTGGCTATGCCCCCTACATTCTTCCCACAGGCACTCAGATCTGCCCCTGTGAACTGAGGCTGTGAGAGGTCAACTTTTGCCTAGAACCAAGGCCCTCCCCCAGCCCTTTCCAAATCATGCCACAAGCACATCTTCCCCCTCTCTATTTTAGAAATGCTTAACAAATGCTTTATCGTTCATTAATCCATGCTCCCCAAAATGCAAAATGACTTTTACATTCATGCCCCCAAATAAAATATTTTTGGAGGAAAAGAATGGTTTCATTTTCCATCTACACTCCTCACGTGCTAGCATGATGCCTGCTGCCACACAGCAGGGGCTTAATAAATGGTGATGGAGCAGCCTTGATTCAGGCTCTACAAGTAACTCAACTGCCATGTTACAGATAAGGAACCCAACTCAGAGGGATTGCCTTGCACATGGACCCACAACTACTGTTGATGGAAGGTTTACTCCTAAATGCCAACAAGCCTCACTCTTTATTCTGCTTCTGGAATACTTCAAGGTTATCATGTCCTAAGCCACTCCCAAGTCTTCTCTTCTCCAGGCTAAACATCTCCAAATCGTTCAAAAGTTTCTTGTAACCTAATAGTGACTTCCACCTTCTCACCAAGCCCACTGCTCTCTTCTGATTATATAATGAATCCCTACAATTCTTGGCTCCAAGATGGGTGTTAGTGTGTACAGAACAAGCCCATACATGTTCTTAAGTTATTGCCTGTCTTTTTTGCCTTTTTGTTTTTTTTTTTTTTTAAACGGAACTCTAAATGGGGAGGCGGATTATTTTCAACATTCTGCCACATGGCTATTTACAGTACCTCTGGAATAAAGCTTCCAATTCTTAGCCAACCACTTAAGACCTTCCATACCTTGACTCTGGTTGACCTTCCCAGCCCTATTTACAAACCACCGAGCAAGAAGATTCTTCTTCACTGTTTCTCTAACTTATCCTACAAGTAGAACACGTCACTCTCCTGCTATCTAGAATATGGCTGGCTCTCTTTGATAGACTCACAAAATGTTTCACAGGGCTCAGAGAGGTTAAAGGATTTGTCTAAAGTGACACACTCATTAAAGGATTGGTCAAGAAGAGAACTAAGACTTAAGCCACAGGATTCTAGAGCTGTCCAATGATCCCAACGGGACTGTCATTTGCAATGGATTTTTTATCATCTCCACTCAGGGATTTCCACTCAATCTTTAAGACAAGGTGCAGGGAGTGCTTCCTCCAGGCTCAAGTTTTTCCCCTTGTATTTCTCACAGCCCTTTGGTTCCTGCCTCTTCTGTGTTCTATGTTCCATTTGGTATTTTTTGGTAGTTGTCTTATCTGCTCAAATTGATTCTAAGTTACTTGTGGGAACAGACTGTCTCAGTCAACTGGCTATTCCTCAGCGCCTTGAAAATATGGAGTTAAAGAAAATATTAAAATAAATAAAATCTCTTGCTGCTCGTTGTTTAAAAGGGTATCTACAATTCAGGAAATGTTTGTGGAAGACTGCCCCCAAAGTAAGCCAAAAAATTGACGTTTCATCTTACGTATTCCAGTAAGTGTTTCATGTACGTTTCTCGACGTGATTCTCTGAAGTGAATGAAGTTGATGATGGCGCTTAGAAATCGACATGTACGTTTTCCTTCTGAAATAGAAAGCAAGATAACGTCAGCATAAATCCGGTTCTTACAGACATCAAGACAGCCTAAAACTAGGAATTAATTTCCCAGCTGTTAGCAAAACCTCCATTCAGCTTTTAAAATAAAGAATAGTGCCACTTTCAAGGAGTTGATAACTAATCTAATTCCCCAAAATAGCTTAGATTCAACAACTACTTTCATTTTTTTCATTAAAATTGTACAGCCAACTTGCTTGTGTAGACCTAGATGTACACAGAGGGGTGATGGTGGGGTAAGAAGAGAGGAGCGGTATTTTTAAAAAAATGAATAAATCAGTCTACAGTGGTTTAAGTGGAATGGAAGCATGAAGCAAACCTTAACATCATATTATTTTTTAAATTATAATTTTCTAACAAATTAATAACTATAGAAGTATTATAAGATACAAATAGCATTACTAGAAATTCAGAAACGAGGGAAATGTCTTTTGTCTAAAGCTTTGTGTCGATTCCCCATACTGTCTTTTAAGACAGTGGTTAGTTAGGTGCTCCATTCCTTCAAATCAACGAGCATTTTGTTCAATAAGCACTTTCTACATGGCAGCCCCCTCCTTCTCCTGCCACCACCTTCCTCCAATGTCTTCTACATGCCTCTTAGCCTATACCCCCAGCGGAGACCATGTCCTGGAGGGCCTTCCACCCACCAGCATGTCCTTCTCATTGGTGATGCCTCTCCAATAATACTCTTTCAGGAAAGCTGGGCTTTACTTCACTCCCCCACTTCCTTCACAGGCTTTCACCATCTGCCCACTGCCAAGTCTTCCTTCTAGAATCCTTCTGCCCATTTCTCCAAGGGGGAGGGGGGGAGTGGTCCATCTACCCCCCCCACACCCCATTCGCACCTGTCATTTTCCCAAACAAAGGGCCCCTCCCTAGACACTGCTCCTCTATGAGTGAGGTTTTGCCAATCAGATTATAAGTTTGTTGAGGGCAAGGACAGTCTTTGCCATTATAATTTAGGCTCACAGAGCTTAGCACATAGCAAGCCCCTCACATGGCAAGCTCTCATTCATCGTATTTTGCTTTTATCTTCCTAATAAGAATCAGATTTTTTTCTTTATTGAACTAAAGAAGTATTGGTATTGGGAGCACAATGTAGCAGGGGTTTTCTTCTGCAGAAGAGGTCAGTTAGGGTTCTACAAAATAATAACTGGCATAATTTATTATTCCCTACAAATGTGAATTTCTTGATAATGAGTTTCCTATGGTACCTCTGTATGTGAAAGTAAATAATGTATTGAAGACAGATGTGGCTATGAACAAACATATCCACTTACTTGGGTACAGAATATCAGCAAACTCAAAATCGTTCACCCGACAAATGCGAAGAAAAGCCTCCCTGAGATATGGATAAAACAAAAGCATGTGTTTACTCAATTTTATCCAAAGAAACAAAGGCAGACAGTCACTAATACAACTTATCAATGACCTACACTTTGCCTTCCTCTCCCCAGCCCTTGGGATGGTATCGGTGAGCCTAGACACCAGAGACAGTTGTGCTGAGCGTGTGTGCGCAGGGCTCTTGGCTCTCCTTTTCCTGGTCAGCATTATTCCTACAGCTCTGTATTTCTACACAGTCTTTGTATTTTCACTGAGGACATGGAATCAAGAATGTCTTGGGTTTGAATGTTTTCTGACAATGTCTGGCTAAAATCACAGGCATACAGCAACTTTTCTGAGCCATAGTTTCTTATTTGTGAAACAGAGCGGAAACCAGGTGGCTCAGTGGACAGAGCAGTGTACCCAAGGTCGAGAAGACCCAAGTTCAAATTTAACCTCAGACACTCCCTAGCTGGGTGCCTCTCTGTCTGTGTAACATGGGGATAATCATCACACCTACCTCCCAGGATTGCTGTCATCATAAAATGACCTAACATTTTAGAAGCACTTTTATAAATGTGCGCTACTATTACTAAAGAGGAATAATACCTTTAGCATTAATTCACAGGTTTGTAGTAAGAACAAAATGAAATAATATATGTAAAGGGCTTTCAAAATTTTCCATACTGTTTATGGAGACTGATCATTATGTTGGTCTTGGAGAAGTACCAGAAGACTGGTAGCCACACACAGAGGATCTTGGTCCCGACCCCTGAATCTAAGGTTAGCATGTCATAACAGAAATCCCACTTGACTTGAAGCTGGAAGCCCTCAGTCTGAATCCCTGGCTCTTTCCCTACAAATCTGTGTAACTTGAGGTAAATTACTTTGTAAACCTTACATCATCTCTTATTTTAATCTGCCATTCTGAGTCATGTTAAAGCCATATGCCCACTGGTGGGCATTTGTTGACTTTCTCGTCGCCAGACAACCAGCTTTCAGGAGGATGACTGCCGCCAAAAGTGCTGACCTCATAATTTTACCTTCTGGATATGTTTACTACACAAGTATTTAAGAACAACCAAGCTATTGGTTGGGTTTTCAAAATGGTAGGTGAGGTGGGAAGCAAGGATGCCATTAGGGTCACCAGCTCACACAAAAGGATCGAAGCTGAAACTGACAACTCAAGTTGAAAGTATTCTTAAAACTTGAAACAATTGTCTCTCTCTCACAACAGAAGCTATTTAACCAGAGTACTTTTTACTTGAACTTGTAAGTCCATGAATCTAAAAATCCAAGTGGAAAAAGAAAAACAACACCTTTCCTATTGGTTTTAATTTTTAAAGGTTAGGTTGAAGCAATAGGTAATGGAAAGTTAAAAAAAACCCACAATTTTACTTACATATAAATAAACAAGTTACATAATGGTAAGAAGCCTTCCATTATCTGTGGGTACATGACTTCAACGTTCACTGGCATCTAAACACAGAAACATAAGAAAAGTCAGGTGGGCTGCAATGGTAGACAGATTCACAACTTATTTTCAACTCTTAAGAGCCTGGATCACCGATCCCACAACTTCAGTGTGAATGTAGAGCACTGTGGTTGGTAGGCAATGGCCAGGTCTACATACTTTACAGGGGAGGAAGCAGGTCTGAGGGGAAGTCAGGAAGTCCCCTTCTCAGTCCTCCAGGGCGCTACAGAATAAAGATTCTTTTTTTTCATGCAAACTTTAGCTTTCCATTAGTGACATGGTATTTGGCACTTAAACGTGTCCTTCTGGACACATAAAATCCTGCAAGCCTTTATCAGCCATCAGCCACTACTGCAAGCATATTCTCCCAGGGGAAACAGACATAAGCTTAAATGAATCAGAATCAATCAGTCAATAAAACATTTACTAAACTCCTACTGTTTGTTAGGCACTGTGCTAAGCAGCCTGTCCTTGAGGACTCCCAAACAAGAGAGGGAAGGCACTAGCATTAAGGAGGCTCGGTAGAGGCTTCTTGTAGAGGCTGGGATTCGAGGAAAGCCAGGAGACAGAGATGAAGAGGAAGAGAATTCCAGGCACGAGGGAAAAGCAGTGAAAACGTTGCAGTTAGGAGATTAAGAGACAGCTAGGTGGCACAGTGAGGAGAGCTCTGGCCCTTAAGTCAGGAGGACCCAAGTTCAAATCCTGTCTTATTAGTTGTGTGACCCTGGGCAAGTTACTTGACTCTGTCTACCTCAGTTTCCTCATCTGTAAAATGAACTGGAGAAGGAAATGGCAAACCACTTCAGTTATCTTTGCCAAGAAAACCCCAGCTGGGATCATGAAGAGTCGGACACAACTGAACAACAACAAGACAGATTGAAGGACTGAAGAATGGCAAGGAGGTCAGCGTCACTGGACTGCAGAGGGGACAATAAGGTAAAGACGGAAAAGGCTGGAGGGGCTTTGAGGGCCAAATACAAGATTTCATATTCAATTCTAATACCTAGAGTTAATTCGAGGAGAGGGGAACCTGTCCTGCAAGAAGATCACTTTGGCAGCTGAGGACAGGCTGCAAGGGGGACTTTCCATCGCAACTGAACTGGGCTTCAACTCCATGAAACAAGCTATCCCCTCTCCTGACCACTCCCCAGTGGTGGCACATAGTGGGTGCTTAATAAATGTTTATTGAATTGAATTTATTGAACGGAAACCACCTTATAGACTACCATGGTAGTCCAGGCATGAAGTGATGGAGTGGCAGCAGTGTTGGAAGGGAGAAGGCAGTATCTAAGGGTCTAACCCCAAACGCAGGCTTTGACAACAGACTGGGTATGAGGGAGGGGACTGGGACCAGAACAGCCATCTTGCCTCTTTGCTTTGTATTCTGAGATAAAGTAAGTCTCTTCCTTTCTAACCCTAACCTTAGCTTAAGCCGGGTCACTTCTACCTAGGTTTAGCAGAGCTTCCCGAGCTGTCCAGGACAAAAGTCACTGAATTCTATTGATTGAGAAAGCAAGGAATCAACATTTATTAAGCACCTACTATGCACCAGGCACAGAGTTAGGCACCGGGAACACAAAAAGAGGCAAAAGACAGTCCTCGCCTTCAAGGAGCTTGCAGTCTAATGGGGAAGACAGAGCAGAAAGTGTTTGAATTTTGTATTTTTAGACTTGGTAACCAGCACAGTGCCCAGGCATGCAGCTGATGCCTAAAATGTATCACTGATTTAATCTATAAACTAAAGAAAATTTAAACACTGAATCATTATTAACCAAAGAATCCTAAAAAAATATATGTATGTACATATATATGTATCCATCCATCCATCCATCCATGTATATATATAAAAATATATGTATTTCATACATACACATACCAACATAAAAAATAAGATCATTTGACAGAGGAGAAAGCCGAGTATCCAGAGAGGTGGCATAATGCCTTGTTCAATCCCACCCTCTGTGTGACATGACTTGAAGGCAGAGACAATTTTGTTTTTGGTCTGTGTGTCTCTTTCTCGAGGCAAGTACGACCATAGAAATGCCCAGTGAACTGAAACCAAATTTGGGTTTTCTATATAGCACTAATCATACGAAAATCACTCCATCTGGAAACACCACCCTTCTGTTTTCTGACTGTTTTCAATTATACTGCCACCTTTGTTTGACTATTCTCCAATTCAGGCTGACTTCTTGTGAATAAGCCAATGACAGAGAAGTTTGCATTGACTTACTGTTATCTCTAAAGACAGTTCTAAAAATAGTCTAATAGTTTTAATAATATCTGAATACGTATGATCTCCATGGTGGGGTTAATCCTCCCTTAAAAAATGTACCAATATCCATCTTAGTGAACCTCATGTTTGGTCACTTGAATACAACAGAAAAGGTTGAACTTCAATTGAATTGAAACAAAACGCCCATGCAAAGAATCAACTATGCCTGATGGGAAAGAGAAAAGCAGCAAGAAGATTTTTTATGTTTCATCTTAATAACAGTCACATTTCTGCAGTATTTCACACACACAGTATTTGCCACGTTATCTCATTGGAACCTCCAAGCAAACCCACCATGTAAAAAGGGTCCAGTGGAATCCCGTATACAATTTGTAGGGTTCGCAAGAAAATTCTGCGCAAGACTTCAGGCTGCAAGAGAAAAATATCTACCTTAAAAATCCATCTTTTTAATATAAAAGAAACCCCATCATTCTTATCACTGAAATAAATACTGCAGTATTTGATGGTGATTGGCATATTCATTGAAAAAGATAAGAACAATTAAATTACCCAATTCTATTCTCCCTCAAATTTATTTTCACTTTTTCCAATTGTAATACATTATAGTATGGTGAACTCTCTATATAAACAAGGAGCGCTCAAGACTTTGAATTACATTGGTTTCTTAAGCTCCCACAAAGCAGCATCATGAAAGTCAATGTATCTAAACTCCTTTAAAAACATCATATACAGATGCCTACAATTTTCCCCACTAAGAGAAATAGGGAAGGAGGTTGGTCTAGCTGGGAGCCATGCAAATTTAGGAAATGCAACACTTTCAAAAGGGAGGTGAAACATATTTTATGAAGACAGAACATAAGAAGCAGCTCAGGGACATTAATACCACCAGTGTTATTTGGTGCCCTGATTTACAAGTGAACATCTTCTTCCAGTGGGTTTAACATTAAGCAGGCCACTGAAAGCCCTACCTTCTACTCCAAAAGTAATTCTGCCCATTTTCCTGGCATGCTGAAAACTTTCCAGATCTTCTCTGAACTAGACCAATCCAGAGAACTGTCACATGAGAGAAGAAGGGGTAAACTGGAGACTGGTAAAAAGCTTACATCCAAAATGCGCATCTCAGTGCACATCCAGTAAGAATACTCCGGTCCAGACTCTGACACAGACTAGCTGTGTGATCCTGGACAAGACACTTAAGGTCTCGGGGCTCTGGGCCAGAGGCATCAAACTCAAAAGAGCCTGAGTCAGAAGAAAATGTCACTGGAAAATGTTTATCAAAATAATGTTAATTTGCGGTTTTCTAAGTCAAGGTGTGGCTAGCAGGGACCTATTTCTACTTGAATTTGACACCACTATCTCACTTGGAAAGACTGAATTATAGAGAAGCTACACATCCACATTTTGAGACAAACAACTTAGTTTCCCAAATCTAACGGCCAATGGGAACGGGAGAAAGTAGCCCCATATATCATTTCAATGTCATTTTTAAATAAACTATGTGGTGGAAAAAACAAACTCTCTGTATGAAAAAGGCTGTTGCACACTGAACAAGCAGAGGGCATTTTCTCTGGCTGATCTTAGAATAGTTTACATTACGCCCACTTAGTTCCCCAAACATCATCACATCGCACGGGCACACGCTGACATATTTAGTACCTTTGGATTTGGAAAAATATCATTCTTGGAAAGGGTTTTGCCATCAGCTCCTGTCAGGATCGAATTTTGGACATGAGTCACGATCTCTGCTGGAGTCAGTCTGGGGAAAGACAAGGTTTCCATGTTGGGGTCCTCCTGTCAGGGTGATGGGGAAAAAACAGAGCACAGATTAAAAAGTAATTGGCAATTAACAGCATGCCTCGATGGAAGCGGAGCCAGGCATGATCGGCACACCGCTGCAGGCGCGATAACGGATCTCTAACACACCGGGCACCCGGACCGAGGGCACTGAGCACACCCACCCGCACGGAAGCAGGTGCCCGCACACGCCCGTTTCTGCCCTGGCTCAGCTCGGGGGGCAGGCCGGCCTAGAACCGATCTCCTCCCCCTCC
>NW_020954595.1:15622186-15692312 GCF_900497805.2 Vombatus ursinus | reverse complement strand
TCCGGGAGGCCCCCCCGCGGCCCGGGACCCCCACAGCGGGGAGGAGAGGCCCCGAAGGCCGGGGCGAGGCCTGCGCTTGCGCCCGCCTCCCTGCCTCGGGCTCCCGGGCCGTGAAATGGGAGGACGACAGCCCCGCCCCGCCCCAGGGCCGTCGGGAGGACCGCCCTGGGAAAGCGCTTCACGAGGCGGAAGGCCGCGCTCCCTCCCTGCCCAGCGGGGTGAGGCCTCCGCGCCCCGCCTCGGACGCGCCCCGCCTTCGACCCCCGGGTCCTGGGCGCCCACTCACTTCCTCAAGCCTGCGGCCCCCGGCCACGACCACGCGAGGACGAGGACGGCGATTCTCGCGCCCCTCCCGAAGCCGTTCGGAGCACTTTTCAAATCTGCCGCCGCCCAGCGAGCCGGAAGCCCCGCCCCTCTCCGCCGGGCCCACTTCCGCCCTCCGCGGCTCATTTCCCGGCGTGACCCGGAAGTTCTTCCGGGTAGGGGGCGGGCCCTGCCCCTACGGCTCTCGTGACCGGGAGCCACGTTCTCGGCGGGCTAGTGAGGGGGCGGGGGTCTCGAAGGGCCTACTGTGTGCCCGGCGTCGGAGAGAAGACGCCCGGGCCCTGAGCGGGCTCAGGAGGAGAGGAGCAGCCGAGGGAAGGCCCTGGAATTCGTGGGGAGGGCATTGCAGGGCTGGGGCACAGCCGGGGCAAGTGCCGGGGGTCTGGAGGTGTGAGGAAGAGCCCGGGGTCTCTGGGTGGGGGGGGGGAGGGAGGGGGTGCAGGAAGACCCCCCCACCCCCGTGCCTTTGGAAGACCCCTTTGGCAGCTGCATAGAGGAGAGGAGGGACCGAGAGGGCCAGGGGGTGACGTGGCCGGCCTCGGGCAGGACCCCAGAGGGCCCCTAAGCCCACCGACTCTTTTTTTTTTTTAATATTAAGTTGAGGAATCCCGGGGATAGAAAGGGGCTTGTCCTGGGACCCCCAGAGCCAGGGTTGGAGCTCCAGGGTCCTGGGCTTGAGGACGGCCCCACTTCCCTTGGGTCACATAGTGTAGACAAGGCAGAGTGTCCGTGGTCACTGATCCACATGGGCTGCACATCGAGGCTCGTCCAAAAGGCGAGGAAGAAGACGTGGAGGACTTGAAGCCACCACAGCCCTTTACTGATGGGGAAGGGTAAAGGAAGAGATCCAGAGAAGAGGCCAATGTGCCTGAGGGAGGGAATGGGGATACACCCTGATACCTAGAGAGGACTCGTATGGCCAGCCACGTGTCAGGACGGTGACAGGAAGGACTCGACCTGGTGCATAAGGGACGAGTGTCACAGGCCGAGTAGCTTCCCCATTTTTGTGGCATTTTTTCTCCTCCATTTCGGTAACATCCATCCCAAAGCAAACACCGCTTGCCATGTATTTGAGAAATAGGAAAAGGATTGGGTAAGGAGTACATCCAGCATTCGAGGTCCCTTTGAGCTTTGAGGAAAGCATTCCTGGAAGTCTCCTGCTTAGAACGTCATGCTAGTTCCCTTCCATCCCCCTTCCCTTTTTAGGGGTATGGGGAAGGGAAGTAGACAGCTAACTCAGTGTTAGCTACAACTGGGATATGCCCAAGCCTGTAGTATCAGCAATAGGAGTGTTACAGCCTTTTGGGGTAGGTCTTCACGTTCAAAATTTTGAGGTGGCCGTAGAGGGAGACAATTCTTACAAATCACAAATGGATCCCAAGAGCTTCCGATTCAAGCTTCCATAAGGGATGTAAGGGGGTCACCATTCTTAATGGCCTCCATGAGCTTTCCTTTTGCTGGTGCATCATCAGTATTAGAACCAGGCAGTCCCAGAAGAGACCATTATTGCCAACCTGGGGTGTCCATAACCATGGCATGGGAGCAAGGGTGGCCTCAGCAAGGATTCCTTGAACCTTGAATTATACCAGAATTACACTGCAGAGAAGAAGTGTTGGGCATCACCCCCTTCTCCTGGCAGATCTTTCTGCAGAAGTAGAATTCTGCCAGTTGGCACTGTCCGCTCCTAGATATTCCCTAACGCAGATCTCAGGTGGCATTCTTCCAAAAGGAGGTTGAACTATATTTGCTCTGCAGAAAAGACTTCCTCTTATAAAGATGTCATTTCCCTGTTAACTGTACACCCATCGAACGTGAGAATCAATAATGAAGTCTACTGTTGACACCAAAGACTTTGTGCCTAGGCCAGAGAAGAATCTAATTCTAGTCTTGGTAACCCTCACCAAGGTACCATAGCGGGTACCTTGAATTTACCTCAGAATTCACCCTTTTGAGCTCAGGACCACTATCTTTGTAACCATAGACTCTCATGAGAAACTTCCTGTCACCATGTCTCAAGCTGTAACAAGATGATGCTATACAAGTGCATGGCTTCCCACACACACAATACTCTGAGTAAGGGCTCAGCCAACTGTCAGGTTTTGGAAAGTGTAAAAAAAAGGAAACAAAAATTTATACCTTTAGAAGGCTGAGGCCCCACGTAATTCATCTCCAAATGTTCTATGTCTGTCCCTTAGGTGAGGGATAAAACTTCCTTTCTTGGCCCAGACAACACAATGAGGAGCAGTGGATGGAAGAAGCAGATTAGGTTCTGTGTGAGGAAGGGCTGCCTAGCACTTGGAGTCATCCACAGGGGACAGCTATGAAAAAGGCTACCCCAACGAAGGGGGGCTCCTACAGAGCAGGGAATACACAGGGAAGGCTCTCCAACTGATGGCCTCAGGCTGTCCGTCTCGCTCCTGCCATGAGTGTGAACTAAGTGGTGGGGCCCTTCCAAGAGCCAGGTCTGTCATGGCCTTAGACCAAAAGAAAGTGGTCCGGGATTCCTACGAACCAGCATGTATCTTGGGTTAGTCCCCCTGACAGAGACCTGCAAATTCTTCCATATTCCCAAATCTCTTCTCGTCTTAGGATCCACTCTTGGGTTTCTTGTGAACTGTGTGTCCATGTTTCTCTCTGCAAAAGGAGAAGTAGGCCTCTCCCCTGGCAATCCTTTTAGGAGTACAAGGGGCTCAATGCCCACAAGTGGCTGAAATACCACCTAAAAAACTCAGGACTGATGATGAAGCACACTGGCTGCCTCCAGTGGAAGAACATGCTGAAGCAGGCTAGTTTTCACTTTCATTTTTTTATGCATTTCAGTCTTCTTGTACACAATGACTAATATGGAAATATTTTACACAATTGCACATGTATAACCTATATCTGATTGCTTACTGTCTCAGGGAGGGGAGGCAGAAATAGAATTTGAAACACAAAACTTTAAACAAACATGTTTAAAAAATGGAAAAACAAAACAAAACCTTGGGCTCAGGATCTATTTTCTTGGTGTTTCAGTTTTCTTTTTCCAGGATGCTCTTGGGAAAGATTTCCTATGCTTGTGCCATTGTGGTAAGCCTGCCTGAACATTTCTCTAAGGTGGCAAGTCCTTGACATTTCTTTCCTCAGCCCTCTTAGAGATGGATGTAACTCTAAAGCCAGTTTGGAGAGGTCTTCCAAATCTCCACCCTAGGCATGTAGGGGATTAGGAAGCATGACCATTGTTAGCTCCATGGCACAGGGATGGGGGGGGGGTGCCTACGAGGGAAATGAAATATTGGTGAGAGAGAAGTTTCAGCAAACTCATGAAGGTGCATGTTAACTTTGTAATGCTAGGTTGACTGGCAAAAAATCCATCCATATCCCTGATGTTTGAGGTGTTTTCTGTGGGAACCCAATCTATGGGTGACCTTTTCAAGCAGGGCCTGGTGACCTCTTGAGGAAGTGATAGAAGGGATTCTTACTAAGGTTCTGGTTGACTGGTGATGTCTTATGAACTCCCTTTCCCTGCTATGAAGATTGTGGGCTGCTTCACTGCTTTGACTCCATGCCAGCACAAATCAGGCACATCTGGCCCCTTACATCAGCAACTTGGCAACTAAAGTACGGCTTCCTGACCGTCTCTGCCTCTGTTTTTGACTGACCTTGAATACAATCAAAATGTCTCCATATCACACATACACACACACACACACACACACACACACACACACACACAAAATCTCTTTAACACCAATACATTTGTGAATTCATTAGGAGCATGAATCGTGGATCTGCACTAACGCTCAAAGTATCCTAACATCCAAGACTCACAGGACTCCTACTCTCCAAAGAATCCCTATTCTTACATACCCAAGCAATGGTCATATGACTTTAGCCAGAAACACTCCCCCAAATGGGGGACACCTTCCCTCTCAACGTAGCCCAAAACTGGGTCAAGTTAATGCTGTTATGGCAGCCAAAAAAAAATCTTTTCTTCAACTTCCTTAGATTTCACCTGTTGTTGCTTGGGTTTCAAAGTGACAAGATGAGTAGCTTAAGGATCTTGCATGCAAGGAAAGAGTGGGCTAGTCCACTGGTGCGGGAGGTTAGAGTGAAATGTTCTGTAAGGTTAGGGGAGTGAATGGGGCTCAGGTTGGCAGCAAAATGAGGTTAAACATGAATGGAGACTGTTTTGAGAGTGCCCTTTCCTGACAATTCGCAGTAGTCAGAAAAAAATTAATCAGCAAATGCTCAAAGGGTGTGTAAGCTAGAGGGTGCCCACCATAGGCTGTGGCACAGAAGGCATGTTGGTCATAAGCCTGGCAAGTAGGGGAGGAGGCTTGTACACAGGTTGCCGTGTTGATGACGCCTGGGCAGCCCCAACTCTCCTAGTGGAATCCACATATCCTTGAGTCCCAAAGTGACTCCCCTTAGGAACAGATAGACATCACTGTGATGAAAGCTCTGGGGGAGAAGGAGTTTACTCTTCACAATCGCCCAGGACCCAGCAGCCTCTTCTGTCTTATACCACTGTTTCAAGTCATTGTAGAACAGAGTGATATTAACTCCAGAAGGTGAGAGATTAAAAACAGCTGCAGAGCAGCAAGCTTGGCAGCGACAGCCACACAGCCTTTCCCTCTTGACACAGGATCAATCCCTCCCGTGTGGGCAGGGCGGTTAACAATGGCCAGGGTGGCAGGAAGTTTCAGAGCAGATGAGATGTTTGTTGAATTCTCTATTCACAATGACCTTACCAATGGATGTCAAGATCTCCTCTGTAGCCAGAACATCCCCACAGTGTGACAGACACCAGATGTATAGTATTGACTGTGGCCTTTTTTCCCTTGGCCAGATGACAGTCCTGGGTAAGCTGCCTGGGCACTGAGATTAGAGAGCTGAGAAACTGCCCAGATGGCATCATGCTCAGAAACTACAGCAGTGCCAGCGTGGCAGGTTCCCTCTTTCAGAAGAGGACTCGTTAGTATAGAAAACTCCAAAGGGGGATCGGAAAGATCATTGCAGGCCTTTTT
This sequence comes from Vombatus ursinus, assembly GCF_900497805.2. Classification (NCBI taxonomy): domain Eukaryota; kingdom Metazoa; phylum Chordata; class Mammalia; order Diprotodontia; family Vombatidae; genus Vombatus; species Vombatus ursinus. The sequence goes on along the minus strand of NW_020954595.1, from coordinate 15,686,979 downwards.
AGCCACGTCTACTGCAGAGGCACAGTGATATAATGGCTCCCCAGGTTAATGGGGGAGCCACATGGCAGGGTTGAGGACTTCACAGTGCTTGAGGGCGATTTTTCATTGCCCAGCAAAGTCACTTCTGGAGACTGGTGATGGAATAAGAGGGCCTCAATGGAGACACTGCACTACCAAAGGGGATCCCAAAACCAAGTCAGAAAAGGGCAGTGGCAGCTGTGGCCCGAAGGTGTGGTGGTGTCCCAGTAGCCACAGCATCTGGCTGAGCAGAATATAATAAGCTACTGGGTGCAGGGTGGTCCTAAAGCTTGAGTCAGGACACCAGAAGCCACCCCTCTCTGCTCATGTGCGGAAGAGTAAAGGGCTTACCATAATCTGGGAGTCCCAGTGCAAATGCAGATAGCCCGGCCTTTTTGAGCGGAGAGATGTTGAGCAGTTGACTGCAAAGGTGTCAAAGAAACAAGCAGCTTGGCCAGGGTGGGGAACTTGGGGCCTGGAGGCCACATGTGGCCTTCTAGGTCCTCGGGTGTGGCCTTGTGACTGAGTCCAAGTTTTACAGAACAGGTTCAGTCAAAGGGCCACACCCGAGGTCCTAGAGGGCCACGTGGCCTCCAGGCTGCAGGTTGCCCACTCTGGGCTTGGCAATCTCACTGAACAGAAATGAAATCCAGCTGCTCCAAAGATGGCTCTCAGCTGCCACCAAGTGGTGCGTGCAGAGAGCTGGAACCTGTTTAGCAGAAGAATTAAGGGCTGAGAAAGAGGAATGCACTGGGAGAAGGGGAAAGGAGAGGTGGAACGGGACAAATTATCTGACATAAAAGAGGTGCAAAAGACTTTTTACACTGGAGAGGAAGACTGGGGAGGGGGAAGCAAGTGCACCTTACTCTCATCAGAATTGGCTCAAAGAGAGAATAACACACACACTCGGCTGGGTGTAGAAATCTGTCCTACCGTACAGGAAAGTAGGAGAGGAGAGAGGTCAAAGAAATAGAGAATGCGGGGCTGATGGACAGGAAGGTGGACTGGGGTAGGTAAAAGTCAGAAGCAGAAGATTCTTGAGGACGGACACGGTGAAAGGAGAGAGAATAGGATAAACGGGAGGGGGGAATAGGATGGAAGGAAATACACAAATAGTAACTGAAAAAAATTTTACAGCAAATTTCTCTGAGAAAGACCTCCCTTCTCAAATATATTGAGAAGTGAGTCAAATTTGTAAAAATAAGCCATTCCTCAATTGGTCAATGGTCAAAGGACATGAACAGGCAGTTTTCAGATAAAATAATCAAAGCCATCTATAGTAATATAAAAATGCTAAATCACTATTGATTACAGAAATGCAAATTAAACCAACTCTGAGGTACCATCCTATACCTATCAGATTGACTAATATGACAGAAAAGGAAAATGACAAATGTTGGAGAGGATGTGAGAAAATTGAGACACTGATGCACCATTGGTGAAGTTGTACATTGATTCAACCATTCTGTAAAGCACTTGGAAACTGTGCCCGAAGGGCTATAAGACCATGCATACCCTTTGACCCAGCAATCCCACTACTAGGTCTGTCCCAAAGAGACAAAAACAAAAAAGAAAAGAACCTATACATACCAAAATATTTATAGCAGCTCTTTTAGTGGTAGCAAAGAATTGGAAACTGAGGAGATGTCCATCAATTGGGGAAAAATTGTGATATACTATCATGATGGAATATTATTGTACTATAAGAAATGATAAGGAGGATGATTTCAGAAAAACCTGGAAAAACTTGCATGAATTGATGCAAAGTGAAACAAGCAGAACCAGAACATTGTAGACAGTAACAGTAATATTGTATGATGATAAACTGTGAATGACATATCTATTCTCAGCAATACAGTGATCCAACAGGACCAAAATGACATCACTATGTTGGGGTCAAAGTGCAGCGTGTCCATGGCTGATCACACCAATTGGAGCTCAGAAGGCTCTACCACAGGTCAGGCATAAGTAGTCCATGTGAACATTTGGGGTGGAGATGTTTCTAAATTTGCACATCTCACATTTCTTTTGAGACACTACAATTCTGCTTTGCTGATAGAGCACAGTGCCATCTTTAAGATGAGCACACCGTGCTGGGTAGTCCTTTGCCATTGTCTCCCATGTCATGCAATTGATTCCAAAGTTCTTCGGAGAGACCTTGAGAATGTCTTTATATCACTTCTTCTGATCACCACGTTAATGCCTACCTTATGTGAGATCTTCATAAAATAATAATCTTTTAGGCAAACATACGTTTGGCATTTGAACAACATGGCCAACCCATTGGAGTGGCACTCTTTGCAATAGAGTTTAAATATTTGGCAGTTCAGCTACAGAAAGGACCTCCGTGTCTGGCACCTTATCCTTCCAGGTGATCTTCAGGATCTTCCTAAGACAATTCAGATGGAAGCGATGCCGTTTCCTGGCATGGCGCTGCTAGACTGTCCAGGTTTCACAGACATGGAACAATGAAGTCACCTGGATGGCCCTGTAGACCTTCAGTTGGGTAGGCAGTCTATTACCTCTTCTCTCCCACACTTTCCTTCAGAACCTCACAAACACTAAGCAAGCACTGGCAATGCATGTGTCAACCTCATCATCTATGTGGACATTCCGGAAAAGTATACCGCTCAGGTAAGTGAACTTATCCACAGTCTTCAAAACTTCTCCATTTGCTGTAACTGATGGTTCCACATGTGGATGGTGTGCTGCTGGCTAGTGGAAAATCTCTGTTTTCTTGGTGTTGATTGTTAGACCAAAATTAGCACAAGCAGCAGAGAATCAGTCTATACTCTCTTGCATCTCGGCTTCAGAGGCTTCATTGAATGCACATGTGTGAACAAAAAATTGTACCCCAAGTCTCCCTCCACTTTGATCTTGACTTGAAGCCTTTTCAAGTTAAATAATTTACCATTGGCTCTTGGGTAGACTGCCATCTTCCAGGTGAGGGATCAGTCTGTTAAGGAGGATTCTGGCAAGAATCTTGCCAGCAGTGAATAAGAAAGTTACTTCCATCCCCATGGTTGTCACAGGACAATCCATTTCCTTTACCTTTATAGAAATGGACGGTGGAGGTGTCCTTGAACTCCTGGGAGATAATCTTCTCTTGCAATTTAACCTGGAAAATTTCAGCCAGCTTTTGTGTGAGTAGGGGACCCCTGCCTTGTAGATCTCAGCTGGAACAGAATCAGCACCAGGAGCTTTTCTCCACAAGAGGAGCCTAATGGCCTTCAAAACCTCTTCTTCAGTTGCAAGTTCCTCTAGAGAGGGAGTGAATTCAACCTGAAATATGTAATCGATGGCTTCAGCAACAAACTCTTCCAAGTGCTCTGATCTGTTGACATTAAGGTTTCTGGTAGTCATCTTGTCTTAGGGCCATCAGTTTTGTTGAATGCAAATATTTAGCTTGGAGAGGGTATGATCAGTCCAGCACTCTGCCCCACATCACCTTCACTACTCATATCCTGTCTGTCTCTTCTCCTTAAAATGACATAGTCTATTAAATACCAATGTTTGCTGCAAGGGATGAGTCCGTGAAGTTTTATTGCATTTAGGTAAATGAAAGACAGTGTTGGTAGTGAAAGGGTCACAAGATGCCCAAGCTTCAGTAGTAAGTGACCATTACTGTTGCTGACTCCATTCCTCCCCTCACAAAGAACTCTGCCATGTCGGGTAGTCCGAGCCTCCTCTGGCATTAAACTTACCCAGAATTAGAAGCTTCTCCTCTTTTGGCACATTGATGACGAAGTTCTCCAGGTCTTCAATTTCTTTGACCTCAACCAGATTGGTCACAGTGGGAGCATACACACTGATGATGGTGGCATGGCACTTTCTAGCAAGTGGCAATTGCATTGTCGTGAGCCTGTCATTCACTCCTTTTGGAAGGCATACAAGCTTGTTGATTAGATTCATTTGATTGCAAAACCTAAGCCAGCTTCATGGTGCTCCCCTTCACTGTGGCCACTGCAAAAAAATGTGTATGTGCTCCAACTTTGGTAAGCTGGCCTTCCTTTGCCAGCCTGGTTTCACCCAGGGCTGCTATTTGGATATGATATCTGCCAAGTTCTCTCACAACAGGGTGTTTGTCTCTCAGGTCTGCTGGATTTTGCATTGTTCATAAGCATGGACAAATTCCATGTACCAGTGGTGAGTAAAATCATCTTTGCAAAAATTTTTGTGCGTTTTGTGTATGTGTGTGTGTTTTGACTGCAAGGTGGGATTCCTACCTGCCACAGTAAGCAGGCCAGGGTTAGGAGAAGCAGATAATTTTTAGGGCACCTTTTCTAGCCCCTTCCTCATGCCAGGAGGTGAGCAATGTGGTCCTAAAAAAGGCTGCTCAGACACCCAGGGGGCTGCCAAATCCCACTGCTGCTTCAGTCCAGTGAGAAGACAACCCAATGTCCTGGGCCGCCTGTGTGCGGGGTTGTGATGACAGCTCTCAGTACATCCACACCTGCTGCTTCATCACTTGCCTGTCACCACAGGACTTTTTTTTTTTTGGTAAGGCAGTTGTGGTTAAGTGACTTGCCCAAGATCACACAGCTAGTATGTATCAAGGTCTGAGGCCGGATTTGAACTCAGGTCCTCCTGACTTCAAGGCCGTGCTCTATCCACTGCACCACCTAGCTGCCCCCACAGGACTTTGAGGTAGGTAAAAATGGTCAAAAATGGTATGGGTGATGTCTCTTGACTCACACCCAGGTTGGATTTAAGTGAGACAGAGCTGCATGAAGTCATCATCCCTACTCTTCCAGAGTCATCTGAGTCCAGTGGCAAGACAAAGTCAAGATGACCCTAACCCTAAATGCGCTCAGGATACAGTAGGTGACCTTGGAGTCTTTGTTGTCCAACCAAACTCTAAGCTCCACAGCTCCTGTTTCAGTCACCTTCGTGGCCGTTGGAACAAATTGTTCTCATCTGCCCATTCCTCTGGGGGAAGTCTTCCCATGCTCACTCACCTAGGGGTTACCCTTAACCTAGTTCAGCCTGTCTGCTGAAGTGGTTTACCAGAGTGTGGCTGCTATGCATGCTATAGCTTCTTAGAGCTGCAGGCAAGAGTAGAATGAATCAGGTGGACCCTGAAGATGGAAAGCAGCCCTGAAAAGGGCTCAGCAGCCTCATAACGAGATACCAGTCCTCCCTGAACACACCCTGCATCCCACATTTTAAATGTTAATGTTTCCTGGTTAGTGGAAGAGAAAAATTTGTGTATGTCAGATGAATAAGTTTTATTAGAAAATCTAATTGGGGTAGAAAGAGAAATTTCATTTAAAATAACTGTAGACAACATAAAATAGTTGGGAGTCTACCCACCGAGACAAACCCAGGAACTATATGAACGCAACTACAAAGCACTTTTCACAGAAATAAAAGCAGACCTAAACAATTGGGGAAAATATTAATTTCTCATGGGTAGCCTGAGCCAATATAATAAAAATGATAACTATATCTAAATTTATCTATTTATTCAGTGCCATACCAATAAAACTACCAAAAATTATTTTATAGAGTTAGAAAAAAATCCTAACAAAATCCATCTAGAAGAACAAAAACTCAAGAATATCAAGAGAATCAATGAAAATAAATGGCAAAATGAAATGAAAATAAAAAGGTGGTCTAGCCATACCAGATCTTAAGCTGTATTGTAAAGCAGTGCTTATCAAAACAATCTGGTACTGGCTAAGAAATAGAATGGTAGATAAATGAAATAGATTAGGTACATAATGCATTATAGTAAAGGACCATAGTAATCTAGTATTTTATAAACTTCAAAATCCAAGCTTTGGGGACAAGAACTCATCATTTGATAAAATCTACTGGGAAAACTGGAAAATATTATGGCAGAAACTAGATATAGATTAACATCTCACACTGTATACCAAGATAAGATCAAAATAAGTACATGATTTTGAAATACAGGGTGATACTATGGGCAAATTAAGAGAGTATGGAAAAATTTACCTTCCAGATGTATGAATAAGGGAAAAATTTAGGACCAAACAAGTATAGAGAGCATTACAAAATGTAAAATAGATAATTTTGATTATATAAAATTAAAAAGATCTTGCACAAACAAAACCAATGCAACCAAAATTAGAAAGTAGAAAACTTGGTGGGGAGGGAGAATTGCAGCAAGTACTTCTCATTTCTCAAATATGTAAAGAACTGAGTCAAATTTATAAAAAAAAATGCAAGTCATTCTCCAATTGATAAATGGTCAAAGGATATAAACAGGCAGTTTTCAGATGAAGAAATCAAAGCTATCTATAGTCACATGAAAATGTTTTAAAAATTGTTTTAACATGTAATTAGGGAAAAAAACTATTAAAAAGGAAATCTAATTGGATACATGGGATTATTACAAATTAAAGTGATATAGAAATCACTTTAAAAGTAACTTTTGAATTGGTGTATTTTGAACTAAGAAAAATTTTTTCTAATAGTATTTTATTTTTACCAATTACTTGTAAAAATAATTTTTAACATTCAATTAAAAAATTTGAGTTCCAGATTTTTCCCTCCATCCCTCACCTGCCTCCTCAATAAGACAGTAAGCAATTTGATATAGGTTATATATATGCAATCATGTAAAACATATTTCCATATTGGTCATGTTGTGAAAGAAAACACAGACCCAGAAGGGGAAAAGACATGAAAAAATAGAAAAAGGGAAAAATAGTATTCTTTGATCTGCATTCAGCTTGATGGAGAGAAAGAATTCTGGATGTGGATAACATTTCTCATCATGAGTCCTTTGGAATTGTCTTGGATCATTGTATTGCTGAGAATAGCTAACTCATTCATAGTTGATCATCATACAATATTACTGTTACTGTGTACAATGTTCTACTGGTTCTACTGACTTCACTTTGCATCAGTTCATGTAAGTTTTTCCAGGTTTTTGTGAAATTTACCTGCTCATCCTTCCTCATAGCACAATAGTATTTTATTACATTCATATACCACAACTTGTTTAGCCCTTCCCCAGTTAATGGATATCGTCTCAATTTCCAATTCTTTGCTACCACTAAAAGAACTGCTATAAATATTTTTGTACAAATAGGTCCTTTCCCAAGTCTTTTATTTTTTTTCAATAGCTCTTTGAGATACAGACTTAGTACTGGTATCACTGGGTCAAAGGACATCCACGATTTTATAGATCTTTTGGCGTAGTTCCAGATTGCTCTCCAGAATGGTTGAATCAGTTCACGATTCCACCAATAGGGTATTAGTGTCCCAATTTTCCCCCTTTCCCTCCAATATTTATCATTTTCCATATCTGTCATATTAGCCAATCTGATAGGTGTGAAGTGGTACCACACAGTTGTTTTAATTTGCATTTCTGTAATCGGTAGTGATTTAGAGCATGTTTTCATATGACTATAGATAGCTTCAGTTTCTTCTGAAAACTGCCTGTTCATATCCTTTGACCATTTATCAACTGTGGAATGGCTTGTATTCTCATAAATTTGATTCAGTTCTCTATGTATTTGAGAAATGAGGCCTTTGTCAGAGACACTCGCCGTAAACATTATTTCCCAGCTTTCTGCTTTCCTTTGAATCTTGGTTGCATTGGTTTTGTTTGTGCAAAACCTTTTAAATTTAATGTCATCAAAATTAGCCATTTTACATCTTGTAATTCTATCTCTTGTATGGTCATAAATTCATCCTTTCTTTATAGATCTGACAGGCAAACTATTCCTTGCTTTCTTAATTTGGCTATGGTATCACCCTTTATGTCTAAATCATGTACCCATTTTGACTTTATCTTGGTATATGGTATAAGATGTTGGTCCATACCTAGTTTCTGCCATACTGTTTTCCAGTTTTCCCAGCAGTTTTTGTCAAATACTGAGTTCATGTCCCAGAAGTTAGAGTCTTTGGGTTTATCAAACAGTAGATTACTATGGTCATTTACCGCTGTGTCTTATATACCTAATCTATTCTACTGATCCACCATTCTATTTCTTAGCCAGCACCAGATAGTTTTGATATCTACTTCTTTATAATATAGTTTGAGATGTGGTATAGCTAGGCCACCTTGCTTAACTTTTTTTTTCAATAATTCCCTTAATATTCTTGACTTTTTGTTTTTCCAGATGAATTTTATTATTTTTTCTAGCTCTATAAAATAATTTTTGGTAGCTTGATTGGTATGTCACTGAATATGTAAGTTAATTTAGGTAGAGTTTCATCTTTATTATATTGGCTTAGCCTGCCCATGAGCAATTTTTTCTAGTTGTCTAGATCTGACTTTATTTGTGTGAAAAGTGTTTTGTAATTGTGTTCATATAGTTCCTGAGTTTGTCTTGGCAGGTAGACTCCCAAGTATTTTATATTGTTTACACTTATTTTATGTGAAATTTCTGTTTCTTTCTTTTACTGCTAAGCTTTGTTTGTAATAGGTCCCTGCCCAAGCCCCACTTAGTGATCATCATTTGGGCCCAGATGGCTCAGAGTGAATGTAAATAGTAATTATTTCTCTTTTTGCCAGACACCCTGAGGGTCTTCCCCTCCCAGATTGATTTTTTTTTTATTGAAGGAGCCATTCCTTGGCTCACTTCTTAAACAGCCTTAATCACTGAATAGGTGTTTCTTCAGTCAAAGTGAGAACTCTGAAAGACCTTAGCTTAAAAAGGCCAAGGTCTCCCACTGCATCTGGGGGCCATCTCCAGTTGTCCTGATCTTTATCTTGCCACTGTACCTCTGATGCTCTGGAGGAGAAAGTGAGGCTGGTGACTTTGCACAGACTTTTCTCACTTAAAGCCAATTCACTTGCAAGTCATGGCATCATCTTTCTGATGTTATGATCCCCTTCTAGAATGAAGAAAAAACAACAATAGCAAGCTTTGTTGGTAATATATAGAAATACTGATGATTTGTGTGGGCTTATTTTATATCTTGTAGTTTGCTGAAGTTGTTAATTATTTCAACTAGTCTTTTAGTTGATTCTCTAGAATTCTCTCAGTGTATTATCATATCATTTACAAAGAGTGATAGTTTTGTTTTCTCATTGCCTTATTCTAGTTCCTTCAATTTTTCTTCTCTATATAGCTATATAGCTGTGTAATAGTGGTGATAATGGGCATCCTTGCTTCAACCCTGATCTTATTGGGAAAGCTTCTAGATTATCCCCATTACAGATAATGCTTGCTGATGACTTTAGGTAGATACTGCTTATCATTTTAAGGAAAGCATGAGTGCTGTTTTTTGTCAAAAGCTTTTTTCTGCTTGAGATAATATGATTTCTATTGGTTTTGTTACTGACATGCAATTATGCTGATACTTTTCCTAATATTGAACTAGCCTTGCATTCCTGGTATAAATCTCTCCTGGTCGTAGGGTATGATCCTTGTTATATGTTGCTGTAATCTCTTTGCTAGAATTTTATTTTAAAAATTTACATCACTATTCATTAGGGAAATTGGTCTATAGTTTTCTTTCTCTATTTTAGCTCTTCCTGGTTTAGGTATCAATACTGCATTTGTGTCATAGAAGGACTTTAGTAGGACTCCTTTGCCTATCTTTCCGAATAGTTTATATAGTATTGGAATTAATTGTTTAAATGTTTAGTAGAATTCATTTGTGAACCCATGTGGCCCTCAGGATTTTTTCTTAGGGAGTTCATTAATGACTTATTCAATTTATTTTTCTAAGATGGGGTTATTTAGGAGTTCTATTTCCTAAATATTCATTGATTTTGCTTAGTTGTCAGGTTTATTGGCAAATAATTGGGCAAAATAGGTCCTAAAAATTGCTTTAATTTCCTCTTCATTGGAGGTGAATTCACTCTTTATTTTTGATAATGATAATTTTATTTTCTTTTTTTAATCAAATTAACCAATGGTTTACCTACTTTATTGGCTTTTTCATAAAACCAGCTCCTAGTTTTGCATATTAGTTCAATAATTTTCTTACTTTAAATTTTATTAATCTCTCCTTTGGTTTTAAGGACTTCCAATTTGGTGTTTCACTGGGGATTTTTAATTTGTTCTTTTTCTAGTTTTTTTAAGGTACATACCCAATTAATTGATCTGCTCTTTCTCTATTTTATTGATGTAAGAGTTTAGAGAAATACATTTTCCCCCAAGTACTGCTTTGGCTGCATCTCATAAATTATGGTATGTTGTCTCATTGTTGTCATTCTCTTTAATGAAATTATTGATTGATTCTATGATTCAGTTTTTAACCTACTTGTTCTTTAGGATTAGATTACTTCATTTCCAATTAATTTTTAATCTATTATTGAATGTACTGTTTATTGCATTATGATATAAAAAGGATGCATTTAATATTTCTGCCTTTCTACATTTGATTGTAAGGTTTTTATGCCCAAATATGTGGTCAGTTTTTGTGGAGGTGCCATGTACTGCTGAGAAAAAAAAGTATATCCTTTTCTATCCTCATTCACTTTTCTCCAAAGGCCTGTCATATCTAACTTTTCTAAAATTCTTTTCACCTCCTTTACTTCTTTCTTATTTTTTGGTTAGATTTATTTAGTTCTGAGAGAGGAAAATTAAGGTCCTCCACTAATATAGTTCTACTATCTATTTCCTCCTCTAATTTATTTAACTTCTCCTTTAGAAATTTGGATGCTATACCATTTGGTGTATGTATTTAGTACTGATATTACTTCCTTGTCTCTGCTAACTTCTAGCAAAATGCAGTTTCCTTCCTTATCTCTTTTAATTAGATCTGGTTTTGCTTTTGCTTTTCTGAAATCATGATTGCTACCCCCACTATTTTTTACTTCAGCTGAAGCATAATAGATTCTGCTCCAGCCCCTTACCTTTACGCTATGTGTGTCTCTCTGCTTCAAGTGTGTTTATTGTAAACAATATATTGTAGGATTCTTGTTTTTGATCCATTCTGCTATCTGCTTCTGTTTTATGGGAGAGTTCTTCCCATTTACATTCACAGTTATAATTACCAACTGTGTATTTCCCTCCTTCTATATTCCCTCCTGTTTATTCCTTCCTCTCTGTCTCTCCTTTCACCCCATCTCTCCTCACCAGTGTTGTGCTTTTGTGATCACCACCTCCCTCAATCTGCCTTCTCTTCTGTCAGTCCCCTCCTTTTTTCATGTCCCCTCCCCCTCCTGCTTCCCTATAAGGTAAGATAGATTTCTATAACCAACTGATTATATATATTATTCCCTCTTTGAACCAAATCTGATGAGAATAAGGTTCAGGCTATGCATACCACCTCACCTTTCCCTCCACTGAAATAGGTTTTCCACACCTCTTCATGTGAGATAATTTACCCCATTCTACCCTCTCCCTTCCCTCTGCTCCCAGTGTGATCCTATTTCTCACCCTTTAACTTTTTTTAGATGTCATTCCATTAAAGTTATTTTACATCCACACCCTCTGTCTATCTATGCTCCTTCTAATGGCCCTAATTGTGATATAGTTTTTACTAGTTACAAGTGTCATCTTCCCATGTAGGGATGTAAATGGTTTAGCCTTATTGAATGCCTTATTTTTCTCTTTCCTATTTACCTTTATATGCTTCTCTTGAGTCTTGTATTTGAAAATCAATTTTTGTTTTTGTTCAGCTCTGATCTTTTCATCAGAAATTCTTGAAAATCCTTTATTACGTTGAATATCCATATTTTCCCCTAAAGGACTGTACTTAGTTTTGCTAGGTAGTTTATTCTTGGCTGTAATGCAAGCTCCTTTGCCTTCCCAGAATATCATATTCCAAGCCCTCTGATGCTTTAATGTAGGAGCTGCTAAATCCTATGTAATCCTAACTGTGGTTCCATGATATTTGAATTGCTTCTTTCTGGCTACTTGCAATATTTTCTTCTTGACCTGCAAGTTCTGGAGTTTGGCTATAATATTCCTGGGAGTTTTCATTTTGGGATCTCTTTGAAGAGGTGATCAGAGGATTCTTTCAATGTCTATCTTACCTTCTGGTTCTAGTATATCGGGGTAATTTTCCTTGATAATTTCCTGAAGTGTGATGTCTAAGTTATTTTATTTATTTATTTTTGATCATTACTTTCAGGGAGACCAATAATTCTCAAATTATCATTCCTGGATCTATTTTTCAAGTCAGTTGTTTTTCCAATGAAATATTTCACATTTTCTTCTTTTTTCTTCTTCTTTTGATTTTGCTTGATGTCTCATGGAGTCACTAGCTTCCACTTGTCCAATTCTAATTTTTAAGGAGTTATTTTTCTTCAGTTAGCTTTTGTACCCCCTCTTCCATTTGGCCACTGCTACTTTTTAAGAGTTGTTTTCTTTAGTGAATTTTTTCCCTGTTTTTTTGTGCTTCCTTTACCAAGCTGTTGACTCTTTTTCCATGATTCTCTTGCATTATTCTCATTTCTTTTCCCAATTTTTCTTCTACTTCTCTTATTTTATTTTTAAAGTCCCTTTTGAGCTTTTCCAGGAGTTCTTTCCAGAGTCACATTTTTCTTTGTGGCTTTGCTTAGGTATTTTTTGACATTATTGTCCTCTTCTAAATTTATGTTTTGATCTCCCCTGTCACCATAGTAGCTTTTTATGGTCAGGTTTGGAGGGTTTTTTTTGCTCATTTTCCCAGCCTATTTCATGGCTTTTGGAATTGAGCTCTGCTCCTGATATAAAGGGACACCATTCCAAGCTTCTTATGCTGAGGGCTACAAGCCTTGGTCTCTTACCTAATGCTGTGCAGGAGCCACGGGGAGCCTGGCCACTTGCCTGATGCTGTGCCAGGTTCTGCAAGGGGTTCTCATGCTGGCCTGGAGCTGCCCTAGGGCCAAGGGGCCTTAGTCACTGAACTGCACTGGGGTTCAGGGCTTCCCGCTGACTTGCTGGAACATGACCTGCTTGTGGCTTCTCCAGAACTGCCTGCCCTGGACTGCATACCCTTTTTACTCAAATGAGACAAACCTTTCCTGTGAGTCTTCTAAGTTGTTTTGGGCTGAAAAATTGTTTTACCTTATCTTTTTACTGGTTCTGCCATTGCAGAATTTATTTTGAGTCAAGAGAGTCCTTCCTGTAGCATTATTTTATAGTTGTTTGGAGGTGAATTTAGGAGAGGTCAAGTGATTTCCTACCTTATTCTGCCATCTTGGCTCCTGGAAGTGAACCTAGAAAATTTTCCATAAATTATATGACACTCTTATCTAGTTTATATATATTATGTATTTTAATTTTTGAGAACTGTTTTGCTTCTTGCCCACAAAAAAGAAAAGCTTATTTAAGAAAGCAACATGAAATGTCCAAGATATTATTTAGAAAATTCCTTTGTGTTACTCCTGTGAATAACATACCAGAACTTAATTGTTATGTGAATAGACCAAGTTTTTGTAAGGTGTTTAAGATTTTTTTTTTTTGCTTTTTTGGTGAGGCAATTGGGGTTAAGTGACTTGCCCATGGTCACACAGCCTGTGTTTAAGATTTTTATAATTGCTAAAAGCATCTTAAAGGATTTTTGGTGTTTCCATCTTTTAAGGAATGACAGAATTGTAACTGATTGGCCATAATTCAAGAGACTTTAATTGTTACAGGTATATTGTTAGTCAATATTACACCTTTAGAATAAAAGTCTGTAATAAGTCATTGGTTTTGTTTAACAACTATATTCTAAAATTTAAAGAAATTCAATGAAGTAAAGATTAATAAGATAGATAGTCTGGGATGCTTTCTGAAATAAGAAGAAGAATTTAGGGAGTGCACAAATAACAGAAAGCTTAAGGGAAGGATAAGAAGGTAATAAGAAAGGTGTGGGTTTTCAGACATAGGAGAGATGTATAAACAAGGAAAAGAAGATTTGAGTATGTTGAAAGAAAGGTTTGAGGGATGTTTTGGCTTTGTTTAAGTGAGAAAGTTGTGTGAAATGTCATGTGTTTATTTTATTAGGAAAAATAGCAATAACAATTGCACCTTGTTTGAATGTATAGGGAAACATTATAGAGAGGTAGAAGTAAACTGACATCAATGGGTTCTTTCTGAGATTTTTAATATTGCCATTAGTAATTGTAAAACCCAGATTTAAACTCAATTAAAATGTGATTTTAAGTGAGATTATTGGAGTAGACTAAAACCTATTATCAGTTTGCCACTTTTAAAATCTTTTGAAATAGATTAGCTTGGAAATAAATAGCCCCTGTAAAAAAAAAAGAAAATTAATAAAATAATAATTATAATAGTGGCACTTGCCTCCCATGGTTGTTGTGAGGATCAAAATGAGTATAGTGATTGTGGAATGCTTAACACAAAATCTGGCATATGGTAAGCACTGCATACTTGACTTGTTACCTGTTGTTATCTCTGAGAAAGGTATGAGGTCCATGGGTCCAAAGACTCATTCCCATTTCTGGGGATTTGGCAGCAGCCATCTGTTGCATCAGTTCAGAAATACCTTCCCCTCCACACCTCCTGGAAGGGTCTGGGAGTCTGGAACCACAGGCAGCAGTTCAGAAAGGTCAGGCATGGCAGTGTACCCAACCCCAGAAGAGGAGCCCCGGCGGGCATGAAGAAACATAGACTGAGAGGAGTTAATGTCACCAATCTCTACCTTTGGCAGGATGTGAGCAGAGGGGTGAGGAAGAAGAGGGAGGAAGGCGAGGAGGGTGAAGAAAAGAAATAAAGAGGAAGGGGGAGGGGGGAGAGACCGAGGTTGGAAATGACGACTTTGGATCGGGGAGGGAGGTACCTTTCCCAATGGAGCAGCCCCCAAATTCTTGCTTCAGGCTCGTACTCATGCCCAGGCAGTTCTACCATCCCCCCTGCTCCTCCTTCAGGCTCGCTGTTCTTCTTGCTGATTCTTACCAACCTTCCTTCCCAAGGGCTTCCCACTGTTGCCTGAATTTTCTTTAGATCTGTTGACCATCTGTCAGCTCTCTGGGGACACCACCAATAGCATGAGACAGAGACAAAATCACTGAAATTTATTCACGCACAGTGAGACGTACTCCACAAGCAAGACAATAGTCAAACGTTGAGTAAGCACCTACTATGTGCCAATTGCTGTGTTAATTGCTGGGGATACTAATGAGAAAAAAAGAGTTTCTGCCCTCAGGGAGCTTACAGTCTAATGGGGGAAGAACACTGAAAGGAAGTGAAGAGCAGGGACAGAGGAGGGGCACCAGAGGGTGCCCAGTCATGGAGTCAAGATGAAGGTGGAGAGAAACACAGGCAGAGCAGCCAGTGAGAAAGGAAGAATTCTGAACCTTCTATAGTGGAAGTCTTTGGGGGGAGTTTTTGACTCTGCCCATCAACCCTCCAGTCAGAGAGGAGGGGCAGCTGAGGCTCCTGAAGAAGTGATGAGCGCCACCTGAGGCAATCGTCATGATAAGGAGATTTCTGGCAATGAGCTTGTCCTGGGGGAAGACAGGACATTCATGGAGTCAAACGGTGTCTCTTAAAATTCCACTAGTGATATGGATAATTACATGAGACAGAGAAGTAAATGGCTGCTCAGTACAGCACAGCTGGTTATTCAAAGAAAAACAAAACTTATCCACAGCATTCAGAACTTCTCCATTTGCTGTAACCGATGATTCCATGTATGGGTGATGAGGTGATGGCTGCTGGAGCACCTGTGTTTTCTTGGCATGGTTAGACCAAAATTAGTACAAGCAGTGGAAAATCGATCCATACTTTGTTGCATCTCAGTTTGAGAGGTTGCAAACAAAAAGTCATGCCACAGCACTCCCTCCTCTTTAATCTTGGCTTGTAGCCTTTTCAAGCTGAAGAATTTACCATCAGTGCTGTAGCTCAGGGCTTCTTAAACTTTTTCCACTCTCTGCTCCTTCAGTGCTTCTTAAACTGTGAATACACAGTTCAAGAAATGCTGCCATAGCTGACCTTGATACCATGTTCATCCTCACTGAAGGCATCTGACAACATGCCTGAAAACATCATGCTTAAAATTATGGGAGCAGAGGAGTTCTGCTTCTGGGAGTCAAGATGGCAGAGTAAAAAGGTAATCACTCTCACCCTCCCCTATCAACCTCTGAAAACCCAGAAAATATCACCCCAGAAAAAACCTTGGAACAGCTGAACCAGAAGAAAGATGGGGTGCAGCGGTTCAGTAGCCCAGGTAGCTAGAAGGATTAACGGGAAAGGCCCCTCTTACCCTGGGGGATGGGGAGCAGTACGAAACAGGAGTTGCCCAGCCAGCTAGCGGAAAGACCCATTTTAGCCCACCAGGAGGAGATTCTGGTGCCTCAGCATTCTACAGCAAACGGGTCTCCCAGTGCCTCAGCAAAAATAAGGGAAGCAGCACTACAAAGGGCCCCAGGTAGATAAGCACCCTGTAGCATTTGTCTGAAAGGAGTTGAAGAAAGCAACCTAGAGTTGCCTGAAAGTTCCAGCCCTGTTGATTCCAGCCCAACACCAGGTAAGCTGCCAGAACCCTACAGCCTCCAATTGCCAACATAAGAGGCCACACAGCACACAAAGCCAGTGACCAAGACCTAGGCTCCCAACACAAGAAACTTGGGTCAGTGCCCTCTGCTCCCCAGCAGGAGAGCTTAATCTCTTTAAAGGCCAGGGAATAAAGAAACACCATGAGTAAAAAGAAACGTACGATAGATTCATATTATAAGAGTGAAGATCAATTCTGAAGAGGACAACATTGTCATCAAACCCACATCTGCAACATCAAAAGGGAATATGAACTGGACTGAAGACCAAAAAGCCTTCTTAGAAGAGCTCAAGAAGGATTTTAAAAGTCAAATGAGAGAGGTAGAGAAGTCCTTAAAAAGTACAATTGGCCAATTGGAAAACAAGTACACTGAAGAAAACAAGTCCCTAAAAACACAACTGGCCAAATGGAAAAAAAGTATACTGAAGAAAACAAATCCCTTAAAAATACAACTGACCAATTGGAGAAGAAAGTACAAAATCTAACAGAAGAAAACAATATGTTAAAAATTAGAATTGAACAAATGGAAACTAACGACTATGAGAGAGCAGGAATCAGTCAAACAGAAACAAAAAAATGAAAAAATGGATGAAAACGTAAAATACCTCATGGGTAAAACAACTGACCTGGAAAATCAATCCAGGAGAAACAATTTAAAAATTATAGGCCTACCTGAAAATCATGATGAAAATAAAAAGCCTGGATAATATCCTTCAAGAAATCATAAAGGAAAACTGCCCTGAAGTTTGCCCAGAAGGCAAAATAACTATAGAAAGAATCCACTGCTCCCCACCTGAAAGAGATCTCAAATTGAAAACATCAAGGAATATAATAGCTAAATTCCAAAATTACCAGATTCAAGAGAGATTACTGCAAGCAGCCAGAAAGAAACAATTTAAATATCATGGAACCACAGTCAGGATTACACAGGACCTTGCAGCCTCTACATTAAAAGACCGTAGAGCATGGAACATGATATTCCGTAAGGCAAAGGAGCTTGGAATGCAGCCAAGGATTAACTACCCAGCAAAAATGAGTGTGATTTTTCAGGGAAGGAGATGGATATTCTACGAAATAGGGGACTTTCAAACCTTCCTGATAAAAAGACCAGAGCTCAACAAAAAATTTGATCTTCAAGTACAAGATTCAAGAGAGACATAAAAAGGTAAATGGGACAGAAAGATACAATATGTTGTTAATAAGGACAAAATGTTTACATCCCTACAAGGGAAGATGACACTTGCAACTCTTGAGAACTGTATTGTTATTATACCATGTTAAAGGAGTATACATAAAGGGGTTGGATATAAGTTAACTTTGATGTAATGATAAAAAAAAATTTTAATCAAGTGGGTTAAATAGATCCAAGTAAGTGGATTAGTCTGAGCTAAGAAAATGTACTGAGAAAGGAGGAGGCAGACAAGGGTAAATTACATAACAGGAAAAGACACAAAAACCTATTAGAGCAGAGGTAAAGAAGGGAGGGGGATGAGCATTGTTTGAACCTTACTCTCATCAGATTTGGCTCAAGAAGGGAATAACAATCAGTTAGGTATAGAAATCTAACTTGCACTATAGGCAGTAGGAGAGAAAAGGGGAAAGAAAAGGGAGGGGGGATAGAAGGGAGGGAAGAAGCAGTAAGGGTAAAGGGAAAGAAAAGGGAAAGGGATAATAGAAGGGAGGTGGGACTGAAGGAGGTGATGGTCAAAAGCAGAACACTAGTGAGGGGGGGAAAGGAGAAAGAAAAGCATAAATGGGGGAAAAAAGGATGGAGAAAAAGACACAGATAGTAATCATAACTGTGAATGTGAATGGGATGAACTGTCCCATAAAATGCAAGCATATAGCAGAGTGGATTAAAAACCATAATCCTACAATATGTTGTTTACAGAAAACACATTTGAAAAAGAGTAACACATAAAGGGTAAAGGTAAAAGGCTGGAGCAAAATATGTTATGCTTCAGCTGAAGTAAAAATAAACAGGGGTAGCAATCCTGGTCTAAGACAAAGCAAAAGCAAAACTAGAACTTATCAAAAGAGATAAGAAAGGAAACTACATCCTGCTAAAAGGCACCATAGACAATGAAGTAATATCATTACTAAACATATATGCACCAAATGGTATAGCATCCGAATTTTTAGAGGAGAAGTTCAGGGAGTTACAGGAAGAAATAGACAGCAAAACTATACTAGTGGGGGACCTCAACCTCCCCCTCTCTGAACTAGATAAATCTAACCACAAAATAAACAAGAAAAAAGTTAAGGAGGTGAATAAAGTATTAGAAAAGTTAGGTATGATAGACCTCTGGAGAAAACTGAATGAGGATAGAAAGGAATATACTTTTTTTCTCAGCGGTACATGGCACATACACAAAAATTGACCGTGTACTAAGGCATCAAAACCTCACAATGCAATGCAGAAAGGCAGAAATATTAAATGCGTCCTTTTCAGATCATGATGCAATAAAAATTATATGTAATAAAGGGCCATGGAAAGATAGACTAAAAAATAATTGGAAACTAAATAATCTAATCCTAAAAAATGATTGGGTCAAACAACAAATCATAGAAACAATCAATAATTTCATTCAAGAGAATGACAATAATGAGCCAATATACCAAAACTTATGGGATGCAGCAAAAGCAGTTTTTAGGGGAAGTTTTATATCTCTAAATGCTTACATAAATAAAATAGAAAAAGACAAGATCAATGAATTGGGCATACAACTAAAAAAATTAGAAAAAAGAACAAATTAAAAGTCCTCAATTAAACACCAAATTAGAAATATTGAAAACCAAAGGAAAAATTAAGAAAATTGAAATTAAGAAAACTATTGAACTAACAAATAAAACTAAGAGCTGGTTTTATGAAAAAACCAATAAAATAGATAAACCTTTGGTTAATCTAATTTAAAAAAAAAGAAAGAAGAAAACCAAATTATTAGTATCAAGAATGAAAAGGGTGAAACTACCACCGAGGAAGAGGAAATTAAAACAACAATTAGGAATTATTTTGCCCAACTATATGCCAACAAATTTGACAATCTTAGTGAAATGGATTCATATTTACAAAAATGTAAATTGCCCGGATTAACAGAAGAGGAAGTAAAACACTTAAATAACCCCATCTCAGTAAAAGAAATTGAACAAGCCATTAATGAACTCCCTACGAAAAAATCTCCAGGGCCAGATGGATTTACATGTGAATTCTATCAAACATTTAAAGAACAATTAATTCCAATACTATATAGACTATTTGGTAAAATAGGTGAAGAAGGAATCTTACCAAATTCTTTTTATGATACAAATGTGGTGCTGATACCTAAACCAGGGACAGTCAAGACAGAGAAATAAAATTATAGACCAATTTCTCTGATGAATATAGATGCAAAAATTTTAAACAAAACACTAGCAAGTAGATTACAGCAACTTATCACAAGAATAATACACTATGACCAGGTAGGATTTATACCAGGAATGCAGGGCTGGTTCAATATAAGGAAAACTATCAGTATAATTCATCATATCAACACCAAAACTAACAGAAACCACATGATCATCTCAATAGATGCAGAAAAAGCTTTTGACAAAATACAACTCCCATTCCTATTAAAAACACTGGAGAGCATAGGTATAAATGGAGTCTTCCTTAAAATAATAAATAGCATCTATTTAACACTTTCAGCAAGCATAATATGTAATGGGGACAAGCTAGAAGCATTTCCAATAAGATCGGGGGTGAAACAAAGATGTCTATTATCACCACTGTTATCCAACATCGTACTAGAAACATTAGCTTTAGCAATAAGAGAAGAAAAAGACATTGAAGGTATTAGAATAAGCAAAGAAGAAACAAAGCTATCACTCTTTGGAGATGACATGATGTCATACTTAGAGAATCCCAGAGAATCAAGTAAAAATCTACTTGAAATAATAAACAACTTTAGCAAAGTTGCAGGTTATAAAATAAACCCACATAAATCATTGGCATTTCTATGTATTACCAACAAAGCCCAACAGCAAGACATAGAAAGAGAAATTCCATTTAAACTTACTGTAGACATTATAAAATATTTAGGAGTCTACCTCCCGAAACAAACCCAGGAACTCTAGGTACACAATTACAAAACACTTTTCACACAAATAGAGTCAGATCTAAATAATTGGAAAAATATCAGATGCTCATGGGTAGGCCGAGCTAATATAATACAAAGGACAATTCTACCTATGCTAATTTACTTAGTCAGTGCCATACCAATCAAACTACCAAAAAATTATTTTATAGTTAGAAAAAATAATAACGAGATTCATTTGAAAGAACAGAAGGTCCAGAATATCAAGAGAACTAATGAAAAGAAAAGCAGGGGAAGGTGGCCTAGCCATTCCAGATCTTAAATTGTATTATAAAGCAGCAATCATCAAAACTGCTTGGTACTGGCTAAGAAATAGAGTGGTGGATCAGTGGAATAGGTTAAATATGCAAGACACAGTAGTCAATGACTATAGTAATCTATTATTTGATAAGCCCAAAGACTCCAGCTTCTAGTATAATAATCCACTCTTTGAAAAAAACTGCTGGGAAAACTGGAAAAGAGTATGGCAGAAACTAAGCATAGACCAAAATCTCACACCATATACCAAAATAAAGTCAAAATGGGTACATGATTTAGATATAAAGGCTGATACTATAAGCAAACTGGAAGAGCAAGGAATAGTTTACCTGTCAGATCTATGGAGAACAGAAGAATTCATGACCGAACAGGAGATAGAGAACATTATGAAAAGCAAAATGGATAATTTTGATTACATTAAATTGAAAAGTTTTTGCACAAACAAAGCCAATGCAACTAAGATTAGAAGGAAGATAGAAAATTGGGAAAGAATTTTTACAACCAGTCTCTCTGATGAGTACCTCATTTCTAAAATATAGAGAGAATTAAGTCAAATTTATAAGAATACAAGCCATTTGCCAATTGATAAATGGCCAAAGGATATGAACAGACAGTTCTCAGATGAGGAAATTAAAACCATCTATAGTCATATGAAAAAATGCTCTAAATCACTATTGATTAGCGAAATGCAAATCAAAACAACTCTGAGGTACCACATCATACCTATCAGAATAGCCAACATGACAAAACAGGAAAATGATAAATGTTGGAGAAGATGTGGGAAAATTGGAACACTAATGCATTATTGGTGGAGTTGTGAAATGATCTAACCATTTTGGAGAACAATTTGGAACTATGCCCAAAGGGCTATAAAAATGTTCCTACCCTTTGACCCAGCAGTAGCACTTCTAGGGCTATATTCCAAAGAGATTGCACAAATGGGAAAAGGACCTACATGTACAAAGGTATTCATAGCAGCTCTTTTTGTGATGGCACAGAATTGGAAATGGAGAGGATGCCCATCAACTGGGGAATGGCTGAGCAAGTCATGGTATATGAATGTGATGGAATACTATTGTGCCATAAGAAATGATGAACAGGCTGATTTCAGAAAAACCTGGAAAGACTTGTATGGTCTGATGCTAAGTGAAGTGAACAGAACCAAGAGAACATTGTGCCAATAATAGCCATGTTGTGTGATGACTAATATTGACAAACTTAACCCTTCCTGGCAATACAAGGATCTAAAACATCTCCAGAGGCCTTGTGATGGAAAATGCTATCCACATCCACTCTGTTAACAGAGTTTTGTTTCCTCTTTCTGATGGTTCCTCCTATTGGTTTTCATTTTTACTTACAACATCACTAATGTGAAAATATGTTTAATATGAATGTAAATGTATAGCCTGTATCAGATTGTGTGCCGTCTTGGGGAGGGTGGAGGGGAGGAAGGGGGAGAAAAATTTTAAACTCAAAAGCATATAGAAGTGATTATTGATAAATCAAAATAAATTAATAAATTAATAAAAAAATTTTTAAAAAGCATGGGAGTAAGCACGCAGCCTTGTTTCACTCCATTGGTGACTGGGAAAGTGTGAGAGCACCGTCCATTATCTAGAACTCGGGAAAGCTATGGTGTCATGAAATTGACGTACAATGCTGATGAACTTCTCTGGGCAACCAAATTTTGACATAATTTTCTATAAGCCCTCACAACTGACAGTATCAGAGGCCTTGGTCAGACCTACAAACGTGTACAGACCTCTGTTCTGCCCCTGGCATTTCTCCTGGAGTTGTTGGTCAGCAAACGCCATATCAACCATTCCTCTTTCTGAAGCCACACTGGCTCTTAGGTAGATGACCATCTTTCAGGTGAAGGATCAGCCTATTGAGGACTCTGGCAAGAATGTTGCCAGCAATGACTAAGAGAGAGACCCCCTGTGAGGGTCACAGGACAACCAGTTTCCTTTTCCTTTGTAAGCATTTATATAACACTGTGTGCCAAGCACTGTGCTAAGCACTCCACAAATACTATCTCATCAGGAAGTTAGGTGGAGCATTGGATAGAGCGCTGGGCCTGGAATCGGGAAGATATGTTCAAATCCAGCTTCGGACACTTACAAGTTGAACGAGCCTGGACAATTCCCTTGATCTTTGTTTGCCTCAGTTTCCTCATCTGTAAAATGGGTTTCATAACAACACCTATCTTCCAGGGTTGTTGTGATGATCAAATGAGATATTTGTGAAGTGCTTAGCACAGTGCCTGGAACGCAATAAACACTAAATAAATGTTAGCTATTTTCTGTATTTGATCCTCACAATAATGCTTTGAGATAGATGCTGTTATTACCCCCTTTTTACAATCGAGGAAACTGAGGCAGACAGAGGCTAAGGGGGCAGGAGAGAGGTTCAAAGGTTCAGTTTTTCTTCTCTTCCCCCCCTCATCCCCTTCAGTTTTGTGGCCACTCCATTGTTACCTCCCTGATGATTCTAACTTTGATTCTGAAGTCTGTACTTCACCTGCTTCTGCCACCAAAACCACCCCTCACTCACTCCCATCCTTAAACCTCACCCCTTGACGAATTCTGCCGGTCTGAAACCTTCACTAGAAACAAGAGTTGCAGTTTCCATTCCGTGCAAGACATTTGTGCAGTGAAGATCTCCCACGCCCCCAGGCTCCACAAGGGAAGGATCATATTTTGTATTTTTCTCCCCTACTGGGAGTTACTCCTAAAAAATCTCTCAAGGAAGCCTAGCTTTGACTTGTATGCACTTCTCCCCAAGTAGCCAGCATGGGTTGTGCACTGCACAAAGTGTTGAAATTGGGAACAAAAGAGCCCAAATCCAGATTCTGCTCACTTATATGACCCTGCTCATTTGCCAAATGGGGCTAATGATGGCATCTGCTTCCTAGCATTGTGAGGACCAAGTAAGATCATATATGAAAAGTACTTTGCAAACCTACATAATGCTAGCTATCAGCATCATCAATCCTCATCCTCAGTAGCAGCAGCAGCAATGGTGGGGGTTATGGGAGGAGGAGGAGGTGGTGGTAGTAGTGGTGGTGGTGGTGGTGGTGGTGGTGGTGGCAGGAGGAAGAGGAGGAGGAGGTGGTGATAGTAGTAATATTAGTAGTAGTAGTGGTGGTGTGGTGGTGGTGGTGGTGGTAGTGGTGGTGTGGTGGTGGTGGTAATGGTGGTGGTGGTAATGGTAGTGGTGGTAGTGGTGGTGGTGGTGGTAGTGATGGCATGAGGAGGAGGAGGTGGTGATAGTAGTAATAGGAGTAGTGGTGGTGGTGGTAGTAATAGTAGTAGTAGTGATGGTGGTGGTGGTGGTAGTAAATGGAAATAAAGGAGGTCTCCAGCTCCTGTAAATACACTCAAGGTAACACTGGGATTAAAGACCAGCTTATCATAAAGGTACCTGATCCCAGGGAGTATAGATGTTAACTATTGCCTCTAGACTGGGAAACAATTAGAGTGAAGCCACCATGTTGGTCTGTGGGACCAACTATGCTCCTCAAGCATAACGCTACCACTCTCCTCTCCCTGTCCCATAAGCTCCACTGGCTCCCTACTGCCTCCAGGACCTAATATAAATGCTCTGCGTGGTGTTCTGCGCCCTCCACAGCTTGGCCCCTCCCTGCTCTCCCATCTTCTTCCACCTTCCGCCACCTCCACACTGACCTCCCCCCACCCCATATCCTCAGGGGTCCGGTCCATCATACAGGACCCTCTTCTTTTCCCTGGCTGACCCCCTCCCCCAGGTTTGAAGTGCCCTCCTTCCTCGTCTCAGCCCCCGGGGCTTTCTCCGGCTCTCAGCTGGAATCCCTGGCTTCTCCAAGAAGCCTTTCTTGATCACCCTTCACACGAGAGCCTTCATCTGTCTTCTCTGTAGCTCATTTGTACAGTGGTTTACGTGCTGCCTCCCTCATCAGGTGGGCAGGGCTGTCTTTTGCCTTTCTTTGTATCCCCGGTGCTTGGCTCAGGGCCTGGCACGTAGGAGGCACCCAATAAATTTTCAGTTACTAGTTGACTACTAAGAGGCAAAGGACCACAGGGCAGCCAAAAGGTCAGCAGAGGCTTGGTGACGGGATCACCTCTCTTGTGTCCTGCTCCAACCTCTTCTTCCTTATTTGTTCTAATCCTGGCTTCTTTAGGATCCCATATTTCCATATGAAAATTTCAACATCTTTTAAATTACTTAAACAATTGACTCGGAGTCTTTCCTCTGCCCAATTTATTTTTTTAAGCTTTTTATTCTCTTAATAGCTAAAGGGGGTAGTGGATAGGGAGATGGCCCAGGAAGACCAGAGTCCTACCTCTGACACTCACTGGCTGTGTAATGCTGAATGAATCTCTCCACTTCCCTGTGCAGAAGAGGTACTCACCTACACATCGTCTGTGAGATGCTTGTAGATTTAATAATCACAGGTCCAGTCCCTAACCCTAAACTAGACTGTTTGGAAAGACATTTACTTCATAGGACCTTTCAAGCCACCTAATCCATAGGCTTCAACACACATCAGAGTTGCCATCCATGCTTTTTTTTTTTTGAGGCAATCAGAGTTAGGTGACTTGCCTAGGGTCACATAGCTAGTAAGTATCATGTATTTGAGGCCGAATTTGAACTCAGGTCCTCTTGAGTCCAGGGCTGGTGCTCTATCCCCTGCATCACCTCATTTCCCCCAGTCTCTGCTTTTTTTATTAACAGCAGACAAGAAACTAAAGTTGTATTTGCTCTAAATCAGCTGTCAGATTATGGAAGGTGAGATACCACAGCAGCAGAAAAAGGTCAGTGTAATGGAACCAACCAATAGAGGATCAGTAAGGTCAGTACACTGGGCTGCAGCCCCAAGATTAGCCTCAAAGGGACTTTTGAGCAATTAGAGCCACTTCAAAGTGCAACCAGCTGACGGGGCCAGGAGCCCTCTGGCTCCTTAGAGGTTTGCAAGGTAGGGATTGTTTTTAGATACACAGCACCTGCTATGACTGTTGGATTCCCTTGGATATCCTAGAGCTCAAGGGACTTGGCTCCCACCCTTTGGACATGGCCTTCCTGGCCATTCTCTCCAGGGTCGGACACACCTCCTTTCATAGCCCCCAAAACACTTAAGCAGGAGAATAGTCCAGCACCACCCTTCAAGTCCAGCATCACCCTTCAATAACCTTTCTTCTTTTCAGATTCAGTGCATCTAAATCAATAAATCCATCAAAATTCTGGGGGACATCCTCTATGGACCCCCAGGTCAGCCTATCCC
Source organism: Vombatus ursinus (assembly GCF_900497805.2). Taxonomy (NCBI): domain Eukaryota; kingdom Metazoa; phylum Chordata; class Mammalia; order Diprotodontia; family Vombatidae; genus Vombatus; species Vombatus ursinus. Next base: position 15,660,945 of record NW_020954595.1, on the reverse strand, counting down.
TCCTTTTTCTAGAAGTCCAAGACCTGTTTCACAGGCTTCCTCTCCCCAGCCCAAGCCATATCATTATATACAGGGATTTCAGTTATCTATTGAGGTTCCTCAAAACACCCCAAACTCCTAATTCCTCCTTTCTCAGCTCCCATGACCTATGCCTCCACTCTGCCTCAGACAGACACAGGGATGGCCACACCCTCTGTCTCACTATCATCTACCAGTGTTCCACTTTGGAATCAAGAATTCCAAAATCCCTTTGTAACACCAGCTTCAGTTTACAATATCTTTGAGATGGAATGTTGAACAGCCCTGATGAGATTGAGCACTTAACAGTTGTCCTAGACTGCCTTTACCTGCAATGAATGAAGAGGGGAGAGAGGAAAAGGACTATGAAAATGCGGTTCGTGAGAAAATGGGGTTTCATGCTTGTCTGGTGAAGAAATAGGAAGAGAATTTGGGAGAACATACTTTGGTCGGTGTCCTGAGAGAGCTGATTGATCCCTTGACCCCTGGCCTCTTATGAGTGCCTCCTGTGAGCTTTAAGTCTCTCCTGAGACCCCTCTTCTAATCCTAATCTTCCACTCAGCTGAGTGTTTGACATAGAACAGGTCTGATCTGGTCTTCCTCTGCACAATCAATTCTAATGGCTCCCTATTACCTGCAAGGTGGTAACCATGCCTTTGTTTGGCAGGTAAGCTCTTCCCCCCTTTCCCACATTCTAGATTCTCCTTCCTCCCACAGACTCAGGGATTCAGCTCTACTGGTTCACCCACAGCCCTCCATATCCCATATCTGTGCCTTTGCAATGATAGCTCCACGTTCTCACCATGTCGTTTCTCCCGAATTCTGCCTTGCAGAATTCCTGGCTTCCTTGAATTGTAAGCTCATGTTACCTCTAGAAATCTTTTTCCAGGTCCCTCCCTGAAAACCTGAAGTAGGTGAAGCTGGACATGTGAAAAAGTAACATTGTGTCCCTGGACTACCCAGAAGTGCATGGCTCAGAACTTTTAGCCAGGGAAGGAAACAGGCAGCTTTCTTCTGTTACTGGTGAGGGGGCCAATGACCAAAACTGGGGTCTTCATTGACTTCCCCTACATGGTCTGAAAATTCAGACTCTTCTCCATAGCATGAAAGGCCCTCTCTGTTTTTCTGCCCTATCCCTTCCTTTTTTTGGCATTATCTCCTATTAGTCACACCCATGTTCTTTAGGGTCTAGCCAAAATTGTCTCTCTGCTTTCTGAATGAGATCTTAGGTTCTCCCACTACTTTGCCTTTGCTCAGGCTGTACCTTCTGCCTGGAATGCCCTTCCCCCTGCTTTTTCCCTGCTGAATTACCATCCCTCCTCGAAAGGCAAACCTCCCTCACTCCTTCTACCAGTGATGACTTCTCATGGAATGTGTTTGTATTTTATCCATTATCCAAGGAGCTCCAAGAAGACATGAATGGGCAGATCTGATGCTGTCTTCCCTCCTCGTGTTGGCTGGCTGCTTCCTAATAGGTCTTCAGTTTTGTTTTAGCCTAGAGCTGGGCTAGCCTGTGCTACGGAGACTCCCCCTACAAATGTGGACATTAACGACTCTCTGTATGTTGTAACCTTATAGCGGCATCCTCAAAACCTCTTGGTCTCTGGTCCCCTTTACTCGCTTGAAATCCCCCAAGAGTGTTTGTGTCTGTGGGGCGTGTCTCTCAACAGTTACTGCATTCAAAGTTAAAACATCTGTTCTCTCTTGATATCACCATTACAACTCTACATGTATTCTTGTGTGCTATTATTGTGGAAATAGTTTGACTTCACAGATCCCTCGAAAAGTGTCCCCAGAATCCATCACCTTCCAGTTTCCTGGGCCAATCTAGGATTAGAGTTCAAGCTGGAGGTTAGGGTAAGGGTTAGGTGCCTTTTCCAAGGCAGAATGTGTCAGTGGCAAGACTGGAACCCAGGCCTTCCTAACTCCAAAGCCACCCCCACTCCCACCATCACATTACCTTTGCTGCTGGTATGGCTTTGGTTTTCATCCAGCACTGACCCTCCCAGGGTGGCTTTCCTTGTCTTTCTAGGGAATTAAAAACCCTCAGGAATTCTGAGAAGTTACTATACTGGCCCAAGGGGGCAGAAGGGAAAGAGGCAAGTGGCTGCCTAACCCAGTCAGAAATCTGGCCTTGGGTTCAAAAAGTCCTGCCTCTGATGCATATTGAGCCTATGACTCCATGGCCCCAGAAGCCTTGGTGAAGGGCTCTTCCTTAGAGGATGTTCCCTACACCCATTAAATCGCAGGTGTGGAAGAGGAAAGGGCAGAAAGCCTAGAAACTAGTTCTGTGAACCAGACCTGAGGTGACTGTGCAAGGTCCATGATTCCTTGCTTCTTCCATTAAATCTGTGAAAGGGCAGCAGCAGAGGCTTTGGTAGACAAGTGTGACTCAAGACCCTTTCCATTCACCTGTGCACCCCATCCACTTTCCCACTTCAGAGAAACAGCATCTCTGAGGGGCAGGAACCTTCGTGACCATGCAGCCCAATGCTTCCCATGCCCCCAACTCCAGCATGTCCAACCAGGGGTCATCCAGCCCAGAACAGGTCTCACTGAGAGGAAGGGTTCTCTGACCTCACACCCAAATTCATCTCTTTTCAGCTTCTACCATGGACAGAGCCCAACTACTGTGTCACCAGTTAGCTCTTCTCCAGACTAGACTGACCTCATTCATTTAATTGACCACGGATGTCCCAAATCCCAGACCAGGCATGTTGGCGTTCCTTCCAGAATCTCTGAGTGGGACCCCTTCAGCCCATCCCTGAATCAGTGTGACTCTTGTCACCAACCTGGCTTTCCTCTACACTCTGGCTTATCGAACCCTATCAATTTCCTTTCTTAACAACCGTAATGCTCAGAAATGGAGACAAGATTCCAGTTCTGAACACTGAGGAGGGCAGAGGGACTTCAGGCAGCTAGGTGATACAACAGTGGAAAGAGCACTGGGCCTAAAGTCAGGAAGAGCTAAGTTCAAATCCAGTCTTAGACACTTACTAGTTCTGTGACCCTAGGCAAGTCACTTAACCTCTGTTTGCCTTAATTTTCTCAAGTATAAAATGGGGATAATAAAAGCACTGTAATTCCTTCCTTCACATGTGTCTTTGCCTGATTCCTGCCTCTCAATTCAGCCCTCCCACTGGGGGAGGGGGAAGTCAATAAGCATCTATACAGCACCTACTATGAGGCAGGCTCTGTTCTAAGCACTTTACAGATAGGTCATTTGGTCCTCACAACAACTCTGCAAGGTAGGTTCTATTATCATCCCTACTTTACAATTGAGGCAACTGAGGCAGTCAGGTTAAGTGACTTGTCCAGGGTTACGCAGCTAGTAAGTAGCAGGCTGAACTTAAACTCAGGTCTTCATTGCTGCAGGCTTGGTGCCCTGTGCACTCTGGCGCCACCTAGCGGCCATAGGCCTGTTTGGCCAACACATCCCCCTGCCACACACACAGCTCCATGACGTTTTTTCTCTTGAATTCCTCTCCTGTCATCTGTTCCCCTGCCCCCATGCAGTCACGGCTCTCCCAGTTCTTCCTGGATCCCCTTACCTTTCTTAGCCTCACCCCACCATGGGACACGGAGGTCTCCTCTGGCGCTTCTCCTCCTATCCCTGCCCAGGAAGGTCCTAGCCTTGGGGAAGGACGCCTGCTCAGAACACACTCCAGCCCTGGAACGAGGGTTCTTCAAATGGGTGAATCTGCCTTCTCTGTACTCCCCTGAGGTCTGTCCTCTCTGCATGTGTCTGTCTATCTGTCCTCCCTCAGCTTCCAGCTGCTGGGTCTCTCTCTGAGATGGGCAAGGATGACTGTGGGGAAGATAACAAAGAACAGAGCCCCCACCCAGACCCCTTTTCATTCTGTGATTGATTCCACTCCAGGGAAACATTTAGGGTTTATTGAGCCATACACAAATACTGACTGGGGGTCCTCCAAACTTACTGATTAAATGACCTAACTGGTGGGCAAGGTGGAGAGTTGGGGAGGGGGACTTGAAAGCAACTCAGTCTATGTGATGGGGAGTGGGGAATATTCCTCCTGCTAAGTGAGGTGCTGAGAACCCTATGGGAAGGTGGGGGGGAACCCTTCTGGAAATGAAGACCCTGTGAGGTGGAGCCTTTCAGGAAGGAAGAGTGTGTTCCTTCCATGATGCAGCATGGATTCTCTAGATTGGGCTAAATTAATTCAGGTGGGGGGAGTGTATCCCTCCAGGAACAGAAGAACCCCACAAGATTTTCAGGATCCCTCTAAAAGGAAAGAGGCATAGCCCTTTGGAGATGGATTCTTCCAGGTCTGGTGGCAGATCCCTCCAGGGCCAGAAAGTAGATTCTACCAGGAATAGGGAGGGGTGCACCCCTGAAATGGAAAGGAATACTTCAGGGGGTTGGAAATGGATTCCTCTAGAGTGGGGAAGATGCCTCCTGGAGAAGGAAGTCACTTCAGGATCCGTATGCTCATTTTGTGTCCGACGTTCATCTTGTCTAAGGACTGATGGGGAGAAGCAGAGCCCTCAGCCCCTAGGATGCTGTATCCCCAAATCTCATCACCCTTACTGCCTCCTAAACCTTTCCTCCCTTCCTGCCCCCAACCCCACCACTACTCCAGGGTCCTATCTCTGCCCCTAGTATTTCCCCCATCCTACTGCCACCTCTGAGTATTCAAGCCTTCAGCCTCCCATGATGCTGGTCACCACTAACCCTGGTAAACTCCTCAAAGGACACAGCTCCACCCCCATCCTCATCAGCTTCTTGCACCGTCCGGGATGCAATGACCTCCAACTGCTCATCTGTCACCTCGACCCCAACTATCAACCTCAAGACCTGGCAGCACCCATAGAGAAGAAAGTGTGGAAATAAATCAGGCCAAGTTACTTCCAGATTTTCCAAAAATGCATGCTTACCCCATCCCTGTGCATAACCACATAGCCCAAACCACTCATCCCCAATGATCCATTGCCATCATCAGTTACCCCCACCACCACCCCTGCACTCCAGCCATCCCTGCCAACCCCGTCCCCTACCAATGGTTATACCAGATGCCACAGGACCAGGGAGGAACATGGGGGATGAGGGTGGGGAGGAGGCATCCATATGCGCCTCTGGGTTCACATTAGACATACAAACACCACACACAGAAACAGCATACATATGAACACACACACACACACACACACACACACACACTACCCTCACAACTCCTTCTCCAACCTGTAACATCTCTTTCTTTGAGATCTTTCCATCACAGTCTAGGTCATAGAGCTGAAAAGCAACTAGATGGGAAAAAGAAAGTGAGGTCAGGACAGGGATGGGGCCCTCTTCAGTCCTCTCCTGTCGTCTGCTAGAGGCCCTGCTTCCCCAGGTCCAGACCATGCTACAGTCACACAGTGGCTGGAATCAAAGATCTGGCATTTGCTCCAGATTCTGACATCCCAGGCTGAAGCTCCCTCTCCTCTTTGGTAGTGTGGCGCCCTCTTGGCCACTCCTAGCCTGCCAACTGCCTCCGGTCCAGATTGCCACCCAACAAGATCCCTTCCCCAGGACCTATCTTCCTAGGGGGTTAAGTTAGACAAGCAGATGCTTGGCAATGTGAGCGATCATTGGGCCTCAGTTGGGGAGATCAGAGTGGTACCAGCTACCACCCCTGCTCTAAGGAGGCTTAGTCCCCTCCTACCCCAGTCACTTACCTCCTTTGTCCTTCCTCACATCACTGCGCAAGAGTCCAAGACACCACTGTTGTTCCCGGATCGAGAGTCATCCTGCCCCCTCACTCCCCCCAAATGTCCTACCAGTCACTAACTCTGGTGGATTCCACCTGCACAATACCCTTTCTATCCATCCCCTTTCTCCAAGCACTCACAGGCACCTCCCTACTGAAGCGCTCCCTCATCCCCTCTCTCCTGGACTCCTGCCTTCACCTCCTAATTGAGCTCCCATTCTCATCTCTCCTCTCCAATTCAGCCTCCTCAAAGCTTCCAAGCTGCTTGTCTTAAGTCATGGGTCTGAGTGGGCATGTAGAAGGCTTCAGAGGCGGCCCGCAGTCAGCCTTTCCAGGTAGACTAGTCCTTCACAGTGCTCTTCTCTGCACACTTTCTGGTCCAGTCAAACTGGTGCTGGTGGAGCCTTTGCTTCCCTCCTCACCTCTGGCCCACCTTGCCCTGAATTCCTTCAAAGCTCACCACAAGAACTATGTCCTTTCTGCCTGAGGTCTATCCGCACCTTCTGGCCCCTGTGCTGCCTGCTCTATCTTCTGTTAACTTTCCCCCAAGAGAATGTCAGCTCCTTGAGGACAAGGATCTGTTGATGTTGGTCTTTGTGTCCCACTGCCTAGCATGGTGCCTGGCATATGCTTTAAGTGAATGAATGCCACAAAAAATGGTTGGATTGTGTGTGATCTTGGGCAGACAGTCAATCTACACCCATTTCTACGTGCCAGGTGCTGTGATTTCTCCTGTAGCCCTGATGATGGTTACCAAACCTTGTTCTTAGCCTCAACAAGATTCCATTGACACCACATTGACATAAGCAGGTGCATAGAAATAAGGTGATTTGTCTGCCTGGGCCATAGCTCTCTCATCTGAAGAATGAGGGGACTGGGTTGTCTGATTTCTGAGGTCCCTGCCAGCTCAGGCTCTAGGATCAGGCAATCACAGATCTGTCCCTCTCATGTTTCAAGGCTCACATCTTGGTCCCCTCTCACGGGTTGATAGCAGCCCCTTGTCTCCACTGACAGAGAGGGCTATGGGGATGAGTCACTTTCCTATTTCTCTTCCCACTTCCTCATACACACTCACTCAGTCACTTGGTCACTACCCCTCCTCTTCCTTTAAAAAGTTCCCTTCAACCAAACAAGAGATAGAGGACATTGTGAAATGTAAAATGGATGACTTTTGATTACATTAAATTGAAAAGCTTTTTCACAAACAAAGCCAATGCAACCAAGATTAGAAGGGTAGCAGAAAGCTGGGAAATAATTTTTACAGCCAGTGTCTCTGATAAAGGCCTCATTTCTAAAATATATAGAAAACTGAGTCAAATTTGTAAGAATACAAGTCATTCCCCAATTGATAAATTGTCAAAGGATATAAACAGGCAGTTTTCAGAGGAAGAAATTAAAGCTATCTATAGTGATATGAAAAAATCCTCTAAATCATGCAAATCAAAATGACTCTGAGAAACATGACACCTTTCAGATTGGCTAACATGACAAAACAGGAAAATGATAAATGTTGGAGAAGATGTGGGAAAATTGGAACACTAATGCATATTTGGTGGAGTTGTGAAATGATCCAACCATTTTGGAGAGCAATTTGGAACTATGCCCAAAGGGTTATAAAAATGTGCATACCCTTTGACCCAGCAATGCCACTTCTAGGTCTGTATCCCAAAGAGATCATAAAAATAGGAAAAGGACCCACATGTACAAAAATATTTATAGCAGCTCTTTTTGTGGTGGCTAAGAATTGGAAATTGAGGGGATGCCCATCGGTTGGGGAATGGATGCACAAGTTGTATATGATAGTAATGGAATACTATTGCTTTATAAGAAATGATGAGCAGGTAGACTTCAGAAAAACCTGGAAAGACTTGCATGGACTGATGCTGAGTGAAGTGAGCAGAACTAGGAGAATGGTGTACACAGTAACAGCCATGTTGTGCAATGACTAACGTTGATAGACTTAGCCCTTCTCAGCAATGCAAGGATCTAAGACACCTCCAAAAAACTCACAATGGAAAATGCTACCCACAAAGAAGAAAGAACTATGGAGTTTGAATGCAGATCGAAGCATGCTATTTGCTCTTGTTTTGTTTTCTTTTCTTTTGTTTCTTCTTTCTTGTAGTTCCTCTTATTGGTTCTAATTCTTTACAACATGACTAATGTGAAAATACAAATATGAATGTAGAAGTAGAGCCTATATCAGATTGCATGTTGTCTTGGGGAGGGGGGAGGATAGGGAGGGGGAAAAATTTAAAACTCAAAATCTTATGAAAGTGAATGTGGAAAACTAAAAATAAATAAATAGTTCTAAATAAATAAATAAATAAATAAATAAAGTGCTGGGCCTAGAGTCAGGAAAATTCATCTTCCTGAGTTCAAATTTGTCCCCAAACACTTAAAAAAATAAAAAAAAGTTCCCTTCAGTCTGCCCAGGTCATTGTGGCTGCCACCTGTGGCCTCCCAGCTCACTTTCCCTCTGCCCAGGAAGTTCAGGACCTGACCTTGTCCTTTCCAGCTCCCAGACCCTGGCCTTGTCCAATGCCCTGGACACTTGCCTCTTCATCCTCCTCCACTCCCAAGACCTTTGTCTCCAGTTGGCTTCAGACTTGCATAGGAATAATTGTGACCTGGACTCCTAGACCCTCCTAATCCTTGCTCAACTGCAATTGCCCCTGTTCAAAATGTCCTAGTCATGGCATGGGAAGGAAGCAACCTTAGTGTCCACGGCCATTGTTCAAATGGGGAAATTGAGGCTCAGAGAGGAGAAGGGACTTGCTAGTACATAAAATGAATCAGGGTCACACAGAGTTGAGGAAACAAGGGAGGTTAAACGTCAAAATGAGGATGGAGTCTCAGCGGAAATGATTTTCAGTGATTTCCCCCCCATTCCACTCACAGTGCAGTTTGTTGTTCTGGCTGTTTAGGGGCTTAGGCTTCTGGGGGTCCCCAGCAGTTGAGTCCTCATTTTCCAAGGGTCGAAAATGGGCCAGGACCCAGACAAAACCTCAGAAATCCACACACTGACCCCCGAATGAAAGAATCATGTTATCCCTCCCAAACCTCTGTCCTCAAAAGAGGTACAGGCTTCAAGTCCTGGGACCCAGATCTTAGATCTGAACAAAAAAGAGTGAATTCTAATATAAGCCTTCATCTCGATCCCTGCAGGGTCTGACCCTTGGCTGGGTTCTCTTCCCCTCAGTCAGTTCTGTCTCCTGGGGCTCCCCCTCCTCCCCAAGGCTCCATCCACTCTCCCTCTCACCTAAAGCTCTGTCCTCTCTCTGTACTCACCCATCTGGGAAAAAGCTGTTGATGATCCGATCTGTCAGTGGGTTCCTTTCAAGTTCTTTTATATTGTGTAGATCCATCTGACTGTTGGGGAAGTTTCAGGGTCAAAAGTCTAGCATCTGACTGGACTGGGAGGAAGAGGTTGGGAGGATAGAGGCAGAACAAAGTAGAAGGAAACTTTTCATAGGAGGGGGAAACCTTCCATCAAGCTTTCACATTGAGTCCAAGTGTCACAGGGGACACTGGGTGGGGAGTCAGGGACCAAGGCAACAGTCAGTCAATGCGGGGCTGGGGAAGAGGCTTGAAAGCTGAGAGGCCCAGTCCTGCACGCTCGAGGGCTGTAAAGGTGGGCTGGACTCTGCTCACCTCAAGAAGCCGTTTTTATTCTTGTCCAAGTACTGGAAGCGCTGATGAAGGCCACTGAGGTTGGCCCGAGAGACTGGAGAGTGAGAAGAGGGTAGACAATCAGAGCTGGGTGCTGGGGGTCGGGAGAGGATCAGAGTGACCCAAAGAGACTCAAGGCTCAGAATTCTCGACTCAGGAAACCAAAGCCTCAGGGTTCAGAGGGTTCAAGCTCAAGGTCTGGGACTGAGGACTCAGAGACTAGGGGTCCCAGGGTCAGGGTCTGAGGGGGCAGAAACTGCCCCAGGCTCAGAGCTCAGGGTTTAGGAGACCAGCAATGACTCAGGATCCAGGAGCAGAAAACCAGGGACAGAGAAGCTGGGCCAGGGACGGCTGAGGGTGGGCCAGGGCAAAGATCAGACCGCTTCCCCCTCTCAGCCCGCGCCCCACTCCCACCAAAGCCTTCGGGGAAGGTGACCAGAGAGACCAAGAGGCCATCCCGCCCCCCTCCCGCGCCAGTCCCCTTCAGCCGCTGGGGACTCCGGCCGCAGGGAGCTGGGAAGCTGCGTTTGGGGTCCAGTCCTGGCTTCTGCTTGGCAATCGGCTGAGCTGTGCCCCAGCCCCTCCACCCCAGCCGCCGCCCCGACGCCCGACTTCAGTCCCTGCCAGTCCTTCCGGGCGCCAGGAGCCTCGGACACTCGGGTCCGCAGCAGTCCCACTCACAGCCGGTCTCCTCTAGGATCAAGTCCAATTCGGCCTCTCTTTCGTAGTGGGAGCCGTGAGATCCCATGGCTGTGACGGGCCCTAGGTCAGGGCAGGTCCCGAGTCCAGGGTCCGGGGGCCTGGGGCCACGGCCAGGACGGGCCCAGGGCGGAGTCCCGCCAGGAAGCTCTGCCTCCTACACTTGGGCCCGGGGGACCCAGGCGTCCCCGCAGCCCCGCGCTTCAGCAGTCCCCCTCCCTCCCGTTGGAGGCGCCGAACCCTGGAGAGCGAGTCCTCCCTAGCTGGGTTCGGAGGGTCCGAGGTGGCGTCCAACCGCTGTCAGGCCATCCCGGTGTGGAGCGCACTGGCCTCAGGCCTCCCGCACTCCTCAGTCTAAGCCTGCCAGGGCTACGCAAACGGAGATCTCGCCTTAGTGCAGCCCCGGGAGAACTAGAGCAGTATTCAGGCCTGATCGTGAGAAGGCAGCCAGACTGGAAGAGTTTAGAAGAGAAAGAGGCTTAGAGAGAGCGCCAGGGTCAACCCGGCACTTTACAGACGCGAAACGGACTAACTCCAGAGGGGAAGGGCTTGAGCGGGAGAAAGGGCGCGCTTTGTCCCAAAGGCCAGCCCGAAGCCTATCCCCCCCCCAACATGTCTAAGCCTCCATCCTAAAAAAGGGCCCAAATCCCGCCCCTTCCCCCAGACTGCCTCTGACCTTCCTCTCACCGCAAAAAGCAGAAATTAAGGCTGGAAGCGGAGTGGTCAGAGGGAACCTGAGATAAAGACACGCATGGCCAGCAAATGCTGGAGAAGCAAAAACACACAAAGAGAAAGACCACAAAGAAGCAGGGGCAGGGAAACAGGAACCCTGGGGTGACAGATAGAGATGCACTGAAGGGAAACACACAGACACAAACCAGGAGAGGAGAAAGCTGATCTCATGCCCTAACCAATTAGTTCTCTTTCAGCCCAGGAGCCATTCTGTCTCCCCATCGCTCCCTCTCTCCATGGTTTACTCTTAGTCAAAGCTCAAGAGACAAACCGAGAGGTTTTGACCCCACCCTTGCAATGGAATAATAGACTTACAGAAAGATAGAAGCATTCTGTCTAACTCATCTGAGACATGGAGAGAAAACAGAAAGGCAAAGATCTGAAATCTAAAGGTCAGAAGAAGAAGAAAGGGAAGAAGAGAGAAGAGGGGGGAGCAGAGTGGTCAGGGAGAGGGAGGAGAAGGAATTGAGACTGGGGAGAGGGAGAAGAAAGACACAGAGACAGACAGAGATAGAAACAGACAGGTAGGCAGAGTCCTACGGAAGGGGGGGTGGGACACACAGAGAAACAAAGACATGAAAAAAGACATTAAAAAAAAGACATAAAAAGAATCTGGCAAAAACAGAGAATAAAGGCAGAGCCACGTGAAGGAAAGAAACCAAGTGATACCCAGAGATTTGGTAAGTAGCACAAACCCCGAGAGAGAAGTGCAGGAAAAGAAGCCCCAGGAGATGCTGAGATGTCAGTAATAGTACCAACTCTCAGAGTGAGAAGGGAGCTCAAGTACCTCTAGATTTAGAGTCCTGAAAGAACCTCCTCCTTTCTCCTCCTCCTCCTCCTCCTCCTCCTCCTGCTCTACTGAGCTAGCCCATCCCACTTTGGGCTCACTCTAATGCATCCCCCCCACACACACTATTGAGGAACTGTGACCATTCTCCGCTCTCTCTCTCTCTCTGGAGTTGGACAAGCTGGTGGGTGAGGAGTTGGAGGCTTCCCGAGGTTGTATGGATGCTGCCAACATCAGAGCTACCCCTCTGAGCATAATTAAATGTTGTAGTTGTTATAATATACGTATTATAGATAATATTACAAATAAATGTAATAGTTGATGAGGGCCTGAACTAAGGCTGTGGCTGTGAGCAGAGAGGAGGGGTTGGAGGTAAAATGTATTGTGTAAATAGAAGATTAGATATATAGGGTGAAGGAGAGTGAGAAGGCAGTGAGAAAACCATCTAGGAATCCTGAAAGAATGGGACTGCCTTTGAATTACTTTAGGGAAATTTGGAAAAAGAATCAGTTGGGTGGGGGTTAGGGGAGGAAAGAATGTATTTCACTTTTGGACATCAATTTCCATGGGATATGAACCCATAATTAGATGGTTAGATCAAAGGATATGGAGAGTTGATTAACATTCCTTCAGAATTCTTAATTGTTTTTCCCAATTCACAACTCCCAAAGCAATGAATTAGTGTGCATAATTAGCATGACTTCCCACCACCTTCCAGGGTTGATTTCTCCAACTCTTCCCACCTTTGCTAATTTGGCGGATGTAACAGGGTATCTCCGAGGAGCCTAAGTAATCTTTTGTCTCTCTCAGTCCTCAATCTTCTTGGCCTGGATGCAAGATTTGGCATTGTTGACTATTCCAATTCCTCTGCTCTTTCTTCTCTGGGTTTGGGACACAGCTCTCTCTGGGTTCTCCTTCTGATCTGCCCTCTCTTCAATTTCTTTTGCTGCCTTATCATCTTATCACACCCTCTAACCAAGGCTCTATCTCTTCCCTTTTCACTATGTCCCTTGGTGATTCAGTTTTCATCTCTTTGTAGATGACCCCCAGGTCTCTAGTTTGTCCTGTGAGCTCCAGTCCTATGACACTAATTGGCCTGGATTCCTTATAGATTGGCATCTCAAACATGTTCAAAATGATATTTTCCTCAAAACCCAATCCTCTTCCCATTTTATTGAATAAAGGAATATTTTTTCCTTGCTATATTTTCTTTTTAATTTCTTTCCAATTTTTTAACATTTTTTTAAAAAAAGTTTTGAGTTCCAAATTCTATCTCTCCTTCCCTTATCCCCTCCCTGAGATGGCAAGCAACCAGATACAGGTTATACATGTGCAATTCTGTAAAACATTTCCATATTAGTCATTTTGTACAAGAAGACTCAAATAAAAGAAAAAATGAAAGCAAGCGAGAATTAGCCTGCTTCAATCTATATTCAGACATTATCAGTTCTGTCTCTGGAAGTGGATATTTTGCTTCATCCTTAGTCCTTTGGGATTGTCTTGGATCATTGTATTGCTGAAAAGAGCTAAATCATTCATGGATCTTCACTGAACAATATTACTGTTGCTGTGTACAATGTTCTCCTGGTTCTGTTCACTTCACTCTGCATTAGTTCATGTAAGTCTTTCCAGGTTTTTCTGAAGTCATCCTGCTTGTAATTTCTTATAGCACAATAATATCCCATTATTGTCACATACCACAATTTGTTCAGTCATTCCCCGATTGAGGGGTATCCTTTTGATTTCCACTTCTTAGCCACCACAAAAAGAGCTTCTATAAATATATAAAAAAACTTCTTAAACACTGTGTGCCAAGTCCTGAGACTACAAATACAAAAGTGAGACAGTTCCTGGTCTCCAGAAGCCTACGTTCTAACATGGGAAAGACTATCTAAGTGGAAGTCAAAGGAACAGAGAAAGAATAGGGACTCTGGACCCCTTATAATTAGGACAATTGATCTGTGAGCTGCTGGTTAGAATACACAGAAAGACAGAGAGACTGGAAACATAGCAACCTGTTAGAAGGTCATTGTCATCATCTAACTGTGTCAAAAAGAAGAGTTTCAAGAAAATGTTGAGAAGGAAAAGGCCTGAGAAAAGAGCCATGGACTCGACTATTAGCAGGTCCATGGTGATCTGCTAGAGAGCAGCACCAGTAGAACTGATTGCCGTTATCCTTCCAGTTCTTTGACTATGAAAAGAAGACACAGAGAGAATGGAAATGTCAGAGCTGCTCTCTAGTCTCACACATTAGAGATGACAGATGCACACTCTGCCAAAGCACAATACCACCAGGACCATATCTTACATCCTGGAGATGTTCCATGGCCCTGCCAGAGAGGCAGACAGGGAAGGGAGTCTTCTGATTGTCTGGCCATGAGAGAACCCAAGTGTCATCAAGAAGAATGTGGAAGAGGTCCCTAAGTGCTGCAAACTCTCCTGGAACAGTAGAGAAGTGCAGGATTTCCCAATGAGGTTCTTAATTCCCTTTTCCATTTGGAAATTTTCTGGTTTATGCCTTCTAAATCTCTTTTTATATTAAACTGCTAATGGCTTGTCAATTTTATCATTCTAAGAAAAAAACCTGGAAGAATGGAGTGCACACAAATTAGGAGCCTATTAAAATGAATGAGGATGAAGGGACAGAGAATTCTGACAGGGAGTCAGAAGAAAGGTCTCCAGGGCATTGGGATACTTTATGTGTTGAAACTGATTAATTTGAATGTAAATATTTACTAAGAAATTTGGGTTATTTGGACTGATATTCAAAGTTGCATTTCTAATGAAACACTTAAAAAATGAATAGAGTTTACTGACATAGAACATGGCTAAAGCATCCCAGAATCACACCATCTCAGAGTAGTCAGGGACCTCAGAGGCCAAGAATTCCTCTATAACATTCCTGTCAAGGGGTCACCCAGTCTTCTCTGAAAGACCTCTAGGAACTCCTTATGCAGCCCGTGGAGCAACTCCAGTGATTGTGATTGTTTTCAAACTCCAATCCACGTCCCTACAGTTGCCACCCCAAAGCTTCCAAGTGGCCAAAAAGAACAAACTTAATGAACCCCCTTTGTCCTTGCATCAATTCTTTAAATACTTGGAGACCGCTAGCATGTCTCCACAAAGTCTTCTCTCTTCTCATAACTAAACCTCCCTGTTTCTTCCAAACATCTTTATATTGCTTGGACGTGGTTCCTTTTTTCTTTTTTCTCTTATTGGTTAGGCAATTGGAGTTAAGTGACTTGACGAGGGTCACACAGCTAGTAAGTGTCAAGTGTCTGAGGCCGAATTTGAACTCAGGTCCTCCTGACTCCAGGGCTGGTGCTCTATCCACTGTGCCACCTAGCTGCCCCATTGGTTCCTTTTTTCTAGACACCTTCCAGATGGTCACAATCTTTGCTAATGACAGAGGGTCACTTCAGGCCCAATTAATGTCATTACCAAGATGCTTTATGTCCCATCACCTTTATCAGGTGAAAATGTCTCTTTGATTCACTTATACAACCAGTCAAATATGTATATTACAATTCCTAGATATCTAGATTCCCAGACACCCTTATTGAGCCAATCAATCAAAAATATAAACTAGGTTTGAGGAGTGAAGTGTTCTTAGTCATAGCATGAAGTCAGCTAGGGGGCATTTCAATTCGAAGAGTTCTAGGCTTGGAGTCAGGAAGACATGAGTTCAAATTCAACCTCTAACACTAACTATATGGCGATAGGCAAGTCATGTAACCTCTATTTGCCTCAGTTTCCTCCTCTGTAAAATAAGGATAATTGCAGCCCCTACCTCCCAAGGTTGTTGTGAGGATCAAATGAGATGATATTTTATTTATTTTTTTATGGTAATTTTTATTTTTTTTTTGTTTCCAACATTTACTTCCACAAGATTTTGAGTTCCAAATTTTCACCCCATCTCGCCCCTCCCCCCACCCCAAGATGGCATGCATTCTGAATACCCCTTCCCCTAGTCTGTCTTCTCTTCTATCTCTCCCCCCCTTCTCTTATCTCCTTCCCCTTCAATTTTCCTGTAGGGCAGGATGGATTTCTGTACACCATTTCCTGTATTTCTTATTTTTGTTGCACGTGAAAACAT
Source organism: Vombatus ursinus (assembly GCF_900497805.2). Taxonomy (NCBI): domain Eukaryota; kingdom Metazoa; phylum Chordata; class Mammalia; order Diprotodontia; family Vombatidae; genus Vombatus; species Vombatus ursinus. The sequence continues at coordinate 15,645,230 of NW_020954595.1, read as the reverse complement.
TTTTCTTTAAACATGTGTTTTTAAAACTTTGAGTTTCAAATTTTCTCCCTTCCTCCCTTCCCACCCACCCTCATTGATAAGGCAAGCAACTCAATATAGGTTATACATGTGCAGTTATGCAAAACACTTCCATAGTAGACATGCTGTGAAAAACTAACTCTTTTTCCCTTAATCCTATCATGCCCGCCCCATTTATTCTATTCTTTCTTTTGACCCTGTCCCTCCTCAGGAGTACTTGCTTCTGATTACCCCCTTTCCCAATCTGCCCTCCTCTCTATCATCCCCCTACTCTCTTGTCCCCTTCTCCCTCCTATTTTCCTCTAAGGTAAGACAGATTTCCATACCCAATTGAGTGTGTATGTTATCCCCTCCTTAAGTCAAATTCTATGAGAATAAGATTCACTCATTCCCTCTCACCTTCCCCCATTTCCCCTCCACTGTAAGAGCCTTTTCTTTTCTGTTTTTTTTTGTGAGATAATTTACCCCATTCTACCTCTCCCTTTCTCCTTCTCCTAGTATATTCCTCTCTCACCCCTTATTTTTATTCTCCAGATATGACCCCTTCATTTTCAACTCACCCTGTGCCCTCTATCTATCTATCTATATCTATATATACATACATATAATTTTCCCCCTCCAACTACCCTAATACTGACAAAGGTCTCATGAGTTACAAATATCATCTTTCCATGCAGAAGTGTAAACAGTTCAACCATAATAAGTCTCTTATGATTTTCTCTTTCCTGTTTACCTCTTCATGTTCCACTTGAGTCTTGTATTGGAAAACCAAGTTTTCTATTCAGCTCTGGTCTTTTCATCCAGAATGCTTTAAAGTCCTCTATTTTACTGAATGACAATTTTTTCCCCTGAAGGATTATACTCAGTTTTGCTGGGTAGGTGATTCTTGGTTGTAATCCTTTCTTCTTTGCCCTCTGGTTGTGGCCCCTTAATGTAGAAGCAGCTAAATCTTGTGTTATCCTGATTGTGTTTCCACAATACTTGAATTGTTTCTTTCTGGCTGCTTCTAATATTTTCTCCTTGACCTGGGAACTCTGGAATTTGGCTACAATATTCCTAGGAGTTTTCCTTTGGGGATCTCTTTCAGGAGGAGATCGGTGGATTCTTTCAATTTCTATTTTCCCCTCTGGTTCTAAAATATCAGGGCAGTTTTCCTGGATAATTTCTTAAAAGATGATGTCTAGGCTCTTTTTTTGATCGTGGCTTTCAGATAGTCCAATAATTTTTAAATTCTCTCTCCTGGATCTATTTTCCAGGTCAGTTGTTTTTCCAATGAGATATTTCACATTGTTTTCTAATTTTTCATTCTTTTGAATTTGTTTTACAGTGTCTTGATTTCCCATAAAGTCACTAGCTTCCAATTGCTCTATTCTAATTTTTAAGGAAGTATTTTCTTCAGTAAGCTTTTGGACTTCCTTTTCCATTTGGCCAATTTTGCTTTTTAGGGCATTCTTCTCCTCATTGGCTTTTTGGACCTCTTTTGCCATTTGGGTTAGGCTATTTTTTTAAGTGTTATTTTCTTCAGTATTTTTTTGGGTCTCCTTTAGCAAGCTGTTGACTTGTTTTTCATGATTTTCTTGCAAAACTCTCAGTTTTCCCTCTACTTCTCTTACTTGCTTCTCAAAATCCCTTTTGAGCTCTTCCAAGGCTTGGGACTGATTCATATTCTTCTTGGAGGCTTTGGATGTAGGAGCTTTGGCTTTGTTGTCTTCTTCTGGTTGTATGTTTTCATCTTCTTTGTCACCAAAGTAAGATAATACAGTCTGACTCTTTTTGCACTGCTTACTCATGATCCCAGCCAATTACTTGAGTTTTAAACTCTTTGTTAAGGTAAAAGTCTGCTTCCAATGTGGAGAATGTGCTGTCCCAAGCTTCAGGAGTTTGTACAGCTGTTTTCCGAGATACTTCTAGGGGCCTGAAAATTTTCAGTTCTTCCATGGTGCTATGATAAGGGGCGAGGTGTTTTCTCTCCACCGCCACAACAAGCTCTACCACACCAGCATTCCTCCTCGCCCCGGGACTGCCCCTCAGGACTGTGACCCAAGCAAAGGCACAGCAAGAGATTCCTGCCTCAGCACTGGCAAAGAGAACCCTTCAATCCCGCTCTGATCAGCCACTTGATTCCCCCTCAGTCTGTGGACCGGAAGCTCAGGAAACAGCTGTGGCCCCGGGGGCAGCTGAGACCTAGCTCCTTCTCTCACTGCAGTCACAGACTTTTCCCACTGACCTTCTAAGTTGTCTTTGGTGTTTGTGGGTTGAGAAGTCTGGAAACCGCCACAGCTGCCTGAAATTCAGTCCTCTGAGGCCTGCTGCAGGGTCACTGTGGCCTGCGTGCCCAGGCCTAACTGCGTTCCTCTCCCTGCCCGGTGCAACATACCTTTCTGATCAACCATGCAGGCTGTCTTTGGCTGGAAATTTGTTTCACTCTGTCTTTTTGTGGGTTCTGCTGTTTTAGAATTTGTTTAGAGCCATTTTTTATAGGTATTTGTTGGATTTTGGGGGGAGAGCTGAAGCAAGTCACTGCTTTCTTGGCTCCGCCCCCGAGATGATATTTTAAAGAGCTTAACACAGTGCCTGGCACATAGTAGGCACTTTATAAATGCTTCCTCTCCCCCATCAGAAGACAAAATACAATGCAATTGGTTGAAAGAATAAGAAACACTTCTGGGCTTAGGTATATCAGAGACTAGATTTTGACAGGAAAGCAGTTGAGCTGTGGGAGCACTTTGGGGAGCTAGACCCTCATTCCTGTAACCAGAGCACAGCATGCTGAAAGGGAGGGTAATACCTCTATCTATTTTCCCTCCCCTCCTCTCAATCCAATTTACCCTGTCAATACAGGGTCTAGACTAACTGGGAGTTGAGAGAGGACAAACAAGGCATGATGAAGAAAGGAACCTTCATATTTCTACAAGAGCCATGTCTGTCAGGTCCCAGCAAGAATCATAAATGGGGCTTCAGGAAGGGAGAGTTACCCTTTGCCATATGTAGTCCCTAGGCTTTAGCCCACTTTCCCCTGGTCTCTATATGTACTGGTAGGAATGTGTGCCTATCTCAGATTTCTGAGGGGATATTTTGTACAAATTATCCTTACTCTACCATCCTAGTAAATACTCTTTTTTTTTAGGCAATTGGGTTTAAGTGACTTGCACAGGGTCACACAGCTAGTGAGTGTTATATGTCTGAGGCCAGATTTGAACTCAAGTCCTCTTGACTCCAGGGCCAGTGTTCTATTCACTATGTCACCTAGCTGCCCCAATGTAAATACTCATTGCTAAGAGTTAATTGATACACAGTGATTTGTTGATATTGGAGAGGATACTGACTGGGAGCTTGTGGGCAGCAATATTATACTATCCCATAATCTCTCAGGGTTACCTTTGGAATTGGAGAGAGAGAGAGGTGGTCAAACAGCCTCTGTGGTCCTCTCTGGGGTCCCCTCTGGGGACCAGGTGCACCATTACTAATGGGAGTTCAGAGAGTCAGTCCAGAAGGGCTACAATATGGCACTCCAAATAGAATAAGATAGCTCAGATATTATCACACCATGGCAGTGCTCATACACACCATCACCTCCCATAGACCGGGAATCGGAGCTCTCAGGGCAACCAAAGATCTCTTTAGCTCTTCCAGGGATGACTTTCCACTGTTCACTCTTACTAAACTTACTAAGCTTTCTAAGCACATTCTTCCTGCCAGTTACTGCTAATTATGCCTTCCTCACTCCAAATCTTTTATATATGAGGCTTATTTTGTAACACCTAAACCTTTAGCCAAAACTAGTTTCTCTATGATAAAGTGGTCAACCATCACACTATTGATTTGTGTGTTTATATGTATGTGAGTCCTTGTAAAAATGGTGGCAGAATGAGAGTCAAGAGGTGGTTACCTACATAAGGTCAAGACAGAGAAACAGAGACAGGGAAAGACAAAATTTTTTAAAATAATTTCTAGGACCTTCATCAGTTTGGGGGCCCAGAACTGAACACAAGAGAGAATTATTGGTTCACATTTTGATAATATCCCTGAGGAGAGAGAGAGAAACATGAGTCTAGACTCATTCCTAGGTCAACAAAGAGAGAGGTGTTGGTGACTGAGAGGCTGTGAGGGAGGTGGAAGCTTCCAGAGCTACTTTTCTCATGGTCTTCCCAAGTTGAGTTTGAAAGAAAGACCTTCCCCTTGAGGGATCTCACTGGGAAGGAGGAGCTGGAAAAGAGTGGTGCAGGTAAGGAAGGGTTGATGGCCATAAAGAGGGAGGAGCAAGCCCCTCCTCATCTGCCCCAGTCCAACTGCTCACTATCTCCAAATATCTATAGGATGTTCACATGGGAAAAGATGAACTTACTCTTTGCAGCTCTAAGAGAAAGAATTAGGTCAAGGACTGGAAGACACAGGGAGGCAGATTCCAGCTCAGTATGAAAAGGAACTTCCTAATAACTAGATCAGAAGCAGAAAGTCCTACCTCATGAAGCAATGAGGTCATCATCACTGTAAGTAGTCAAGAAGTTAGGTGTCTGTATGTCAGGAATGGTGTAAAGCAGATCACTGATTCAGGTGGGAGGCCAGTTTTCCTGATATTTCCTGCAGTAGTATTATATACCTGTAGTTAAAGAGAGACTCTTTATGCAGTTATGTTACCAGGTAATGCAATTTAATTGAAATACCCTTTCTAAGTCCCTACTGTGGTCAAGGCACTGAGAATCCAAAGCTGGAAACCTCACCCTCAGGAAACTGGCATTCCACTGGGGGAATATAACATATGTGAAGAGTCAATAAGAGGTAACTAAGAAAGGTGAGGGCTCAGAAACTGTGGGGATAAGGGATGGCTTCCTGGAGGAAGTGATTATCTAAACTCTGTGAATGCTCTAAAGGGAGAAATGGAACGTGTGGGTCAGGGACCAGTTAACAGGCTGCTTTGTCAGGAATATTTGAGAAGAGGAACTGTGAGTGAGATACCGACAAGGGAAGGACAGAGGCCAGAGGGAACCACTGGGGAGTGGTGTGGTCAGACCTGGGCTTGGGAAAGATGATTGGGCAGCCATGAGGAGGTTGGATGAGAGACGGGAGAGGTTCAAAGCATGGAGGTGGCTCCCCACAGTCATGTCTGTGGTTGGATCTCAGAGAGTCACAGGAAGTATATTTAGTATTTCCCAGAATCTCTGAGGTGCAAATCAGGCTGCATCTATGGCATTTCTGCTAAATGCCAAATATGCACCATGATTGGGAAAGCCACTCTCTGCTCTCTTAGTATGGGTCCATCCCCTATCCTTCTCTTCCCTTGCAGTGCACTCCATCCCTCCCTCCAACCTTCCCTCCCTCCAAACTTCCCTCCCTGGCTTCTTCTATACTTTTCCAATCTCCTTTACTTTGATGGCTGACCTTTTCCCTACAGTGTTTTTCTGAAGAGTGACGCCGATTGTGATATGGGGAGGAGGAGGCAGGAACAGAGGCACCCCACAAAATCCCCCCAGAGTGGTGAAGGAGTTTCCTTGGATGAAGAATGGATGAATTTAGGGTGAATGGAAAACCTTCCATGCTGAGATGAAAATAGTAAGAACAGATTACTGGCAATTGAATTACCAATTGTCCACAAAAGTGACTGACCAGTCAACATTTCTTTCCCTTTCTCTAAAACTCTTACATTAGGGAGAGAACATTTGATGTTTGGTGGGATGTGTGCAGGCAAATGAAGTGGAAGACGTTAAAGGACAGAAAAGGTGAGAGAGATTAAATTTGGGAAATCTGGCAGATAAATAAAACGTGCATGCTAAGGGAGGTTGCAATGTGTGCATGGAAAAGGAGATGGAAGACATTTTGAGGAGTAGGCATACTAGCACTGACCACCAGAGGGACCAGGAAATTTGGTGTCAGTGCCTCCAGCAGAGTTTTGACATTCTAACTAGGAGAGTAGTGGGGAGGGGGGAGCGATGCAGGCATGGGGTGCAGCTGTGCAAAGGCTAGAGGAGGCTGGAGCAGCAGGCACGAAGGGAGGTGATGTATGGCAAGGCAGGAAAGGTTGGCTTGTCCTAGATGAGGAAGGGCTGAATGCAGCCCATGCCTTGAATTTGTATGACAAGAACAAAAGAAGCAGGAGAGGCTCAGGGAGGTCTTGGATCTGGCCAGCAAGCAGGGATGCTGTCTGCTCAGCAGCCTCCAGAGAGGAAGCAAGACAATCAAGTGTTCTGATTTAAATGACTCCTGCCTGACAGGAGACAAATTACATGAACAATATGCACCGATACATCCTGACTCAAGGGCATCCTGTCCTGACTATACTCCCACTCATCTCAAGGGAATCCAGGCACAAACAACTAGTCCACAAACGTGGGGGCTGAGCTGCTTCAACAGAGTTACGATTCAAGCAAAAGAAGCCTTCCTTCCAGAGTCAGACATTTCATCGAACAAACCTAATGATTGTCAGCAGCCTAGTGCCTATCCTAGAGTCTCACAGATTAATCAGGAAGGAATTTGGCCAGCCAGGCTCATCTCAGCTCTGCATCCCTGCCCTCTGCAGAAATTGCACTGTTGGACTCGTGTCCAGGTAGCTCTTTGAGGAGGGACACTCTTGGTCAGCCTAAGATGGGGCACCTTTCATCTGAAGATTCTTAGGTTCTGGAAGCAATGCCCTAGATGTATTCCACTCTGCAGAGCACAGGAAGCCATGACCCATTTAACCTGCCCCATAGAGATGTGCTAGTCTGGATTCTTGAGAGGGAGGTCAACAGCTGCATCTGGAGATGTGGTAGGATGCTCCATAGGCCTAGAAAGCCACATGTGAGTGACAGGTGGGTCAGACTTGAGGGCCAGTTTTACTGTCCAGGAAAAGCATGTTTTCGTTGGTTTGCAAAGTATTGGCTGTCTTCTTCCATGAATGAATGAATGAATGAATGAATGAATGAGCATCTATTAGGTGCTCACTATCTGCTAGGCCCTCTGCTAAGTGCTGAGAAAAACCCTTGCATCCAGTCACCTTTTCTCCAAACCACTCCCTCCCCAGTTGCCAAACTGATCTTCCTAAAACACAGGTCACTGCCATGCTCAAGAAGCCTCATTGGCTCCCTCTGGCCTCTAAGATAAACCAGAAGTGGCTCTGTCTGGTTTTTACAGTTCAGTCTCTGTCTCCCACCTGCCTTTCCAGGATTCCATCTGTGGTCCCCCTGCCATCTCCTCCCCTTGGAATTCTTGACTTCCTTCAAGGCTCAAGTCCGCACTCCCTGAAGCCTCATCCTCTCCTCCTGTGTTCTTTCCCTCCTCAAATGACCTGACTCCTCCATGCTTTCTCCCAGAAGACTGGAAGCTCCCTGAAAGCAAATTCACTTTTTACCCTCTCCCCCCTTTTTTACCCCATCTCCTGGCAAAATGCCTGGCATCCAGGAAATGCTTGATTGGGGTGGGTCAGATAAATGCAGCCTTGCTAGCTGGCTTTTTCAAGAGAGGTCTCAGGACCATGGAGAGCTCTGTGGACTTTGCAAAGAGTGTGGGACCCTTCATCTTGCCTTTTGCTTTCTCATACACAATCACCTCTCTCCACACAATCATATTGGCAACTAATACCACTGATCATCAACAGCAGCTGTTTCTAAAGGCCTCAAGGTCTGCAAGAGCCTTATTATGCGGCACTGGGAAAAAGACGCTGCAGGGTAGAGACATCGCAATGCAGAGAAAAACAAGGCTGCTTTCAGTGTTGCTATGGGAACAAAGGAGCTGTTGGGCACAATGCTGAGACAAAGCAAGGTTTAGAATAAAGAGCAGAAAATCACAACGTCTTTAATAAAAAGACAAAAAAATGAGCTTCTCTAAAAGAGTGTGAGGGAAAGGGGATCAGAATTGAGGGTTTTTTTTTTGTTTTTTTTCATCAGGGCCCCAGAATCATCCCCCTCTCCTCAGGAAAATGGCCCCTGTCCTGAGGGGGCCCCTCTCCCATGGCCCAAGGATTACAGTGCTGCCCAGACCTAGTAGATGTTGCCCCTTCACTGATTTTTGTCTCGTGTCCTGCAGAAGTTCATTCTTGCCAGAAGGGTGAGACTGGGCCTGGCTGGGTTCTCTGTTCAGGGGCCAGGGACTTTCTCAGAACAGGCAGCTTTCTGCTGGTGAAGATTGCAGCCCATCATCTCTGTTTCCTCATCTGAGACAACTAAGTACATGCCTTCCTGTGCCCTCTGAAAAGAGGATCCACATAGGGAGTGCCCCAAATGCCTTGCCTCCCCCTCAGTGTGTGGATGGAGGTGGGGTGGAGCCTGAAGAGAACTGGTGAACTTTCAAAGTAGAGGCCTTCCAATGGCAGTGCCTTCAGAGGACTCATTGCCATCAGGAGCAGTGGCTTCTCCAGCCCCTCTAGCCACATGCCTACTGTGGCCTCATCTAATCCATCTCATAGTCCTTCCAAGCCAGTTCTTAGAAAAGACAGGCAACTGCCCCTGAATCATTCGTGTGGTGGGTCTCATCAAGACTAGATCAAAAGCACAGCCCAAACCTAGCCCTCTGCGTCTGGACTCCCAAACCCCTCTTTCCCAGACTCCTGATTCTGCAGTGGAACTGCATGGGGAGAAGAGCATCCCTTAGTCTCTGCAGGAGCATCAGCTGGTCGGGAGAGGGAGCCACAAACACATTGCTGAGCCATCATCTCCTTAGGGATGGCAGCTGGCGCAGAAGAATTTCAGCCAGCCCAGCCCTGCTTGGGCATCAACTGCTTTAATCCTGGGAAAAGCAAAAAGCAAAAAGCGAAAATGTTATGGGAGATGTCTGAAAGGGGTCTCTCTGCCCCATTTTTCTTTGGTACATGGTCCTCCATGTTCATCCTGGAATGTGGGACTGACTTTGTTTCTCACCCTTTCTTTTACCTGGTTTGTCTCAATGCCAAATTCCTTCTCTCTGCTGCAGAAGGCAGAGCTGCTCAAAACCCTAATTCTGGCATCCTTCTATCTAAGATATGACAGATTCTACACCAGCACTGTCTTTGATGGCTGTCTCTGCCAGACTGCGGGAGATGAGATCAATTAGGAGGCTATTCCAGTATTCCAGGTGGCCAGAGATGAGCATCAGAACTAGGGTAATGTCTGGAGAGGTAGCAAAAGGAGGCTGGATGCCAGAAATTCTTTGGAGGTGAGAATCTATAAGATGACAACTGAGTAATTGTGGGCAGGGGAGGGAGGGAGGCACAGCAGAGTTAAGGAAGGCCCCAAGATGGAAGGCACATGTGCCCTCAATGAAAACAGGCAAGGTTGGAGGCAGGATGGAAGGAGTTCTGATCTGGCCATGTTGGGTTTGAGAGGTCTAAGGGATGATCCATTTGGGCTTCCGCAGTTGGAAGTCAGGTGCAGGAGTGGGGGGTCAGCAGAGGGATTTGGGAGATATGGAGGCAAAATGCCACAGAAGACCCCGAGGCCAACCCCCTACATTTTACAGACAAGGAAGCTACTATGTTCATGTACATGACATCCACAGTTACACAAGCAGCAGGTGGAAGAGGCAAGACTCAATCCGAGTCTTTGAGCTCCAAAATAGCATTTTTCCTTCTGGCCCAGAGCCTTGCACAATAGATGTATCTCCTGAGCCTGGGGGGGGGGGGGGAGGAGGAGAAGGATGACGACAATGATAATGACAGTGACAAGAATGGAAAAAAGGAGATGGAAAGGAAGGAATCAGATGGCTGGGAGAAGAACCCAGAGAGAAAGATGGCATAGAATTAATGGTGAAAACAAATACTTACTGAAGCACATTAAGGATTATCTCATGCTATTATCAGCCACGTTTCGGAGATGAGGAGGTGGCAGCTAACAGGTTTGGGAATGACCAGGATCACATGGCTAACATGGGAATTCAAGCCCATGCCACAGTGTCGTCCATCTGTCTCTCAAGGAAAATCAGGGGTCAAGGGGATGGGAGCAACAGCCAGTATCAGTATTGGTTGTATCCTGTTTTACATTCAGTTCATATTAACTTTGTGTTAAAATAGATAGATAGATTAAAAACTAAGTAGGTAAATGAATGATTGAATGAGCACATAGAAGTTCATAGAAACTGAATCACAGAACTAGTCTGGAATTGCCCATTTAGCCACCAGGTGGTGCTATTAGCTACTAATCTGATTCAGATGACTTAAGGGAATGCGATGAGATCATCTTCCAGCCCCCAAGCCGCCATAGGTGGGCGAGGCTGGTTCCCATTGTCAGACCCATTTCCTATGGCAATGAGGAAGAGGGGAGAGGCTCATCTGGGCAGTTCACATGCTGCAGGATCCTCACTGTCAATAGGGACAAATGTCTATATCTATCACCAATGCCCCATAGCAATGATACTAATGACTAGCACTCCACTATCAAATTCACCAGTTAACATCCATTAGATTTTACAATGGGTCATTTACCTCAGTGGTAGTGAAGTGGTCAGTACAGAGGCTTCACCCCCACTGAGTTCACAACCACATACAGCATAGCTGGGGACAGATGGCTCCCCGCCTCCCTTGCTGTAGGGCACAATGTCTCAGCTACAGGGCCTAAAGACTGTCAGACTGGGTCAATCAGGTCTTTCCTCAGGACTGCGATAGCCCCACACCCAGCTCAGCTTCGATGGCCCAGCAGCCTCTGCTCTTGACTCCCATCACCAGACCTCTGTTTGTCCAGCCCATCAAAGTGTCCCAAAGCCCTGCACCAAAGGAAAGGATGCAGTACCAGAAGGAGAGCCTGTTCTAGACACAGGCATGCCCAGAAGGCCGTACAACTAGGGAGTGGCCTGGAGTGGGGGGGAAGGGGGAAGAGGGTACCCCTCCCCTCTGTCCTTCCAGGGCTCAGAGCTCCATCCTTACACTCTAGCAGGAAGGAATGATTGCGTTTCTCCACTTGGACCTTTATATGCCCTTCTGGGTCTGGCTCAGCAGTATACCAGAAGACCCTGCTCTACTGCAAAGCAAGTAAAGTCAGAGCATACCCCGCCATTCTGCATCATCACACACTCCCAGAAGTAGACCCCCCCAAACCCCAGGGTTTGTGCCTGCTCCCAGGAAAGGGGCCTCATTGGCCTCGTGACCAACCATCCTGCTCTTGCTGGAGGGAAGCTATGTTCCTCCTTGATGCCATGATGCCCTTGGGAGTGGATTGCCTTTCTTTACTCTTGGAAGAGTCAGGGAAAACTGGACCTCCCATGACCTCTTGAGTTCCATCCTTCATGTTGCCTGGGAATTGACTTGTCTCTCCTGTGTCCTTTGAGTAAGGGCTAACCCATATGCCATCCAAGTGACTACAGAGTCCTGCCTGAACCTGACCATGGTTGCTGAGATGCGAGGCCAGGGACAGCGGCCTCCTGAGAGAAAAAAGAGAGGACATTTCCCTGGATCCAACAGGAAGAGATGGGCTGGAAGAAGGGATGATTGTGCACCCACATCAAATCTCTGTTTCTCTACATGAGAAGAAAATGGCTTCCTCACTGGACATGGTCACCCCAACAGCTCCTTATGAGCTAACCTAGGCTCTGCTCTGAGGACTGGGCCTCAGGTTGTGGTACATGGGTACAAGGAGAGACCTTAGACTGGCCACCCTTCCTCTTGTGGGCTGGCAGGCACTAGGACAAGGCTCACTGAGTTGGCTTGGAAAGGAAGAATCCCTTTGTTCTGGTTCACATTAAAGTCATGGAGTGTGGGCACACAATTCAGAAACTGTGACCACTCTCCTCTCTCTCTCTCTCTCTCTCTCTCTCTCTCTCTCTCTCTCTCTCACTCTCTCTCTCTTCTCTCTCTCTTTCTCCCTCTCTCTCCTTCCCTCTCTTTCTTCTCGCTCTCTCTCTCTCTCTCTTCTCTCTCTATTTCTCCCTCCCTCCCTCTCTCTCTCTCTCTCTCTCTCTCTCTCTCTCTCTCTCTCTCTGCTCTCTCTCTTTCTCTCTTTCTCTGGAGTTGGACATTGTGACGGGTGAGGAGTTGGAGGCTTCTGGAAGTTGTATGGATGCTGCCAACCAAGAGCTACCCTTCTGGGCATGTCAAAGGAACCACTTAATGACCAATTGGGAAGAGAGACTTGGAGCCAACACCAAATGAAAGAAAACAAGAAACCCTCCTCTTCTGGATATTGCTATGTTTGTGTCTGAACCCATTCCCATCACATGAACATGGGAGGGAAATAGTGTACCAAGAAATTCTGTGGCCCAAATGATCTATGACCCAGCCCTGGAGTGTTGACCAGTCACTTCAGCTTCAGCTGTAACTGACAACTACACTCCTCTAATGACCCTATTTCATTTACATAATGGATAGGGGCTTAGCAATCAAGAAGGCAAATTGCTTTGCTCCCCAACGGGACCACCCTACATCCATCCAATGAGGGGCAAGAAGACTCTTGACCAACGCACTTGGGAGGGAAGCTGGCTAGACTAATGAGCATGGAGGTCTTTGGTCACCAAGAGCCACTCTAGGTTGTTGACAAGACTCCCCACTTCAACATGTTTTAACAAGAAAGCAAATGCCTGACATCAAAAGGAAGACCTGCCAGAGAAAAGTTATGTATTTGTATTTTTATTTACTTCCCATCTCCAGTGTCACACAGATCACTCCAATTTCAGGTGAGTTTGTTTCTTATTCCCCCAATAGTTACCCTTTTATGCTAGTATGTGACTGAGCATCCTCCCGACTGATTGATTCCATTTGCACATCCCAGCTTGGATGGAATTATTCATTGTCAAGATGCTCCTGGGGCCCTTCTCTACTTTCCCTTCATTGTATGAATCCAGTGCATTAATTTATCTGCAATTCTCAGGCCTCTGGAGGCTTACCGTGATTATGTAAATACTGCAGGGCCAATTTGCTATTTCAGACTAGTCAAGGACACTGGCTCCCCTCCTTCCTTTAGCACTTCTAATTGGGTCTTCAGATACAGGGACCCGGCTGTGTTGGCCCAGTCCTTGCGGCCTGGGATATCACAGATGCATCTCACCCCTACTGTAACAGGAGGTGAGGCATCCACTGATCAGACTGGACCAGGCATTGCCTCCTTAGCCTCCAATATACCTCATTTCCAAGACGGGCTGGTCCGAGGCTCCCTGACCACAGGCTGGACAGAATCACTTTGTACATGGTGCCAACAATATTGAACAAGGTGAGATGCAGCAAAATGTCGGCACCTGGGTCACCAGTCAGGCAAAGTCAGGCAAAGCTAACTGAGGCACCCATAGGCTGAGAAAACACCAGGCCTACAGATATTTTCAGAGCATGGTAAATGTACTTCAGGATTATGAGGTTTCCCTGGACCTCCAGGAGCCTCTAGATCGGGTAGGAGGCTAAGTCCCACTGGCTAAGTCCCCATGGCAGTCCATGGAACACTACTGTATGTTTTCTGGGGGAGGGACCCAAACATGCCCATGTGGTGGTTCTGTCTCCAACGTGGTAACTGAGGGTGTAGTGAGCAAGTCAAGAAGGTGGCCTGGCCTGCCCAAAACTGCCCCCACCCCCGAGGTTGGAAGCTGAAACCCAGAAAAAGCACATACTAAAACAGAGGAGCCAGGGTCTGTGGGTTCAATCCCCTCTCCAAGGGTCTGAGGACGAAGAACCCCAGATGCCTCTGGGATGAGACCCCCCAATCAGTCCATCTATCTTTGGGGCAGCTCTCACTGTTAAGAAGTGGGTGCTGCTTCTAGGGCTATATCCCAAAGAGATCATGCAAATGGAAGAAGGACCCACATGCACAAAAATATTCATGGCAGCTCTTTTTGTGGTGGCAAAGAATTGGAAATTGGGGGGATGCCCATCAATTGGGGAATGGCTGAGCAAGTTGTGATATATGAATATAATGGAATACTATTGCGCTATAAGAAATGATGAACAGGCAAACTTCAGAAAAACCTGGAAAGACTTGTATGGTCTGATGCTGAGTGAAGTGAGTAGAACCAAGGGAATGTTGCACACAATAACAGACATGTTGTGCAATGACTACTATTGATAAACTTAACCCTTTCCAGCAATACAAGGATCTAAGACATCTCCAAAGGCCTAGTGATGGAAAATGCTATCCACATCCAAAGAAAGAACTCTGGAGTCTGAATGCAGATTGAAGCATACTATTGCTATTTTTTTTCTCTTCTGTTGAGTTTTGTTTCCTCTTTCTGATGGTTCCTCCTATTGGTTCTAATTCTTCCTTACAACATGACTAATGTGAAAATATGTTTAATAGAAATGTATATGTAGAGCCTCTATCAGATTGTGCACCGTCCTGGGGAGGAAGGGGGAGAAAAATTTTAAACTCAAAAGTTTATGGAAGTGATTGTTGATAAATCAAAATAAATTAATTAATAAAAAAATAAAGGCAATTCAGATATAACAACAAAAAGAAGAAGTGGGTGCTGCCGCCTGGCCTAGAGCTGCTTTTTTTGCTCAGTTCATCCTTCTCTGTGGGCTCTGGGAGCCACCTTCTGGGATCAAGTGTGACCAGCACTTCCATTCGGGCTGACAGAAACAATTCCTTTACCTGAACAGACACGAGAATGAGGCCCTTCCTCATCCTGGTCACCCTCACTGGAAACTCCCCCAAAACACCGCAGTCAGGACTTTGGAGCAGCCCGCTCCTAACACGACCTGCCCATGGCAGAGGGCCTCACATCTCCCTAGTCAGTTCAATTCAACTAACAAATACTTTTCAAGTCTACCATAGGCTATGCTAGGTATTGGGGTTACAGAGATGGGAAACATCACAATCCTGCCCCTCAAAAGGGAACATTCCAGAGGCAGGAAACAGGAGCACAGATAATTCAATACCAAACATACCCAATAAACACAGGGTAACCTTAGGGGGGTCCACTTGGGCTGAGCCATGGTGCCAAAAGGCAGACATGAGGAGGAAGAGACTGCCAGGCATGATTTTGTTATCAACATGGTCAATTACATTTGTAGCTTTCCTAATATTGAGTCAGCCCTGCCTTCTGAGCGTAAATTCATCCCGTCCCTGATGTAGGATCCTTGGCATTGCCTTAATCTCGTGACTCATTGTCTTAACCTCCTTGCTAATGTTTTATTTCAAACTTAGGAGTTTTTCATTTGTTGGGGTTTTATAGTTGCATGCTCCATTTGTTGATTTGCTTTTTCTCTCTTTTATTGGTGAAAGTGTTTATTTTTTATTTATTTAATTTTTTTATTTTTAGGCAATTGGGGTTAAGTGACTTGCCCAGGTTCACACAGCTACTAAGTGTCAAGTTTTTGGTCTGAGGCTGGATTTGAACTCAGGTCCTCCTGACTCCAGGGCCTGTGCTCTATCCACTGTGTCAAGTAGCTGCCCCAGTGAAAGTGTTTAGAGATGTGAATTTCCTCCTAAGCACTGTTTTGGCTGCATACCAAAATTTTTGGTCTATCGACTCATTGCTCTCATTCCCTTTAATGAAATTATTGGTTATTTAGATGATTTCTTCTTTGACCCACCCATTCCTTAAGATTCATTTTAAATCTTTGCTTCAAAGATGCTTCACTGAATAGAATTTTTATTGTTATGGTTAGTAAAGGATGCTCTTACTATTTCTGATTTTCTGCATTGTTAGAGTCAGTAGATGTGGCTGACGGAGGCAAGGCCAGGGGTGTCTCTGCGGGATTGGCATTCAGGGTTGTCTCTTTGGCTTCTCACTCCCCTTGGAACTGCCTGTCATCATATCAGATTCACAGGGTTCTTTTGTTTGTAAGGTTTTTCTGCCCTAATATGTGCTCAATTTTTTTCTTCTTGAAGGTGCACTGATGAGAAATAAGTTTGTCCCTTTCTATCCCTATTCAGTACTCTCCAGAGGGCCACACTATCTAACTTCTCTCAAATTCTGCTCAGTTCTTCATTTCTTTGCTGTTTATTTTGTTAGGTTTAGTTAGGTCTGAGAGGGATAAATTGAGGTACCCCATTATTATAGCTTTATTTCCCCCTTTAGCTCATTTAATTTTCCCTTTAAGAATTTATATGCTAAGCTATTTCTTGCATATGTGTTTAGTATTAGTAATAATTCATTATCTATGGCACCTTTCAGTGAAATGTAGTGTCCTTCTTGATCCCTTTTAATTTAATTTTTGTTGTTGCTGTCTGAGACTATGATTGCTCCCTCTGCCTTTTTTACTTCAGCAGAAGCAGAATAAATTCTGCTCTAGCTCCTTAGAGTAACCTTATGTGCATCATTCTGTTTCGAATGT
Organism: Vombatus ursinus; assembly: GCF_900497805.2. Classification (NCBI taxonomy): domain Eukaryota; kingdom Metazoa; phylum Chordata; class Mammalia; order Diprotodontia; family Vombatidae; genus Vombatus; species Vombatus ursinus. The sequence continues at coordinate 15,629,080 of NW_020954595.1, read as the reverse complement.
GTTTCTTATAAAGAATATGTTTTGGGATTCTGGTTTCTAACCCTTTTGCCTTGTGGGGCTAGTGACCCATTTACCTCCCTGTCCACAGGTGGTCACCCGGCCCTGAAGCTGCCAGTTGGTGTGGGCTCCCACCAGCAGTGGCATCTTTGTTTTGGGTGGCTGAAAGCCCAGAGCCATCCTGATGAGGGGCCTCATTTTCATTTGTATTAAGGAAATTCAAAAATATTATTAAGTGATATTAAAAACAGCTTCCTCCCCCTACCCATTTCCCCTGCCATTGTCTCTGCTCATAGAACATATATGTCACAGCATGCCCAGAGAAAATTGAAACTGTGAATTCAATCATTATGCCGAATGGAAATCAGTCCCCATGCCCCAGGGACCAGAGAGCTGTGCTTGGGAAAGGCATGGCAATGTAGGCGGCCAGATTAGAGTCAGTAAATGTGCCCAGCGCCAACTGGGGTTGGCTTTCAGGGTTGTCTCTTTGGCTTCTCACTCCCATTGGAGCTGCCTTTCATCCTCTCAGATTCCCAAAGTTCCTCTTCCTTTTGTGTCTGAGCAGCTCTTGGGTGACCAACCCCAAGAATGAGAAATTACGAGAGGATCAGTTCAGATCCTGAACTTAGTGGAAGCATGACCCTTGGAGTGACAAAGAAAGGAGTGGTCAGAGTTTGTTCTGCTGTGTGTCCAAAGCCAACAAAAAATACCATCTATCAGGACATTTGGTCATTTCATACTCTTGTGTTCTTAGGAAGACTCAAATCCTCCTGTGGCTCTGTGATCTCCTTGATGAGGAGTTCTGTCCACTGATACAGATCACTACCCATCCCTCCAAGACCGTCCTGTGTGACTCCCATCCATGCCCTTCCTCAAGTCTCCTTGGGGTCCACCCAAAGTACTGGAGGCTTTCCTCATTGCCTCTCGACATTTTGAGGCACCAGTAGAGAACCACCATGAGATTCGACTTCCTTTACTCCTGTTCTTCTTTGGAGTTGCCATCGGTTACACGCAGCAGCTGCTTCCATGCACCACATGCCTCACCATGACCCTCTGGGTCATCCCCATCTTTTGGTCTTCAGAAGCCCTGGTGTTCCATGGTGTGTGGTTGTCCAGAAACACTGGTAAAATATTTGTCTTGAAAAGATGGGCCTTTGCTATGCTGGGAAGACTGGGGTCCATAAAAAAGCTTTGCAGTTTCCCAAAGCACAACACAGTTCTCTCTTCCCTTCTTGCTCCACTGGAGACCCAGCTCCTGAGCCATCTGTCCTGTCTGTTGGAAAAACTCTACAGGGCACACATCCAAATGGGTGCTGCAATTTGGGGCGCAGATATTCCTCATGCCCTTGTTCCTTCCTCATGGGTGTACAAGTCAGACTCCTTGGAGGGATTACAGATCTCTTCCTGGACATTCTGCAGTGGCATGGGGCTTGGTGAAACCCACCCAGTATCTTCAGAAAGAGAAGCATCTGAAGGGATGGTTCCTAACACCATCTTCAAGAATTCCTCCTTGACATGAACTTGACAAGTCTTTTCTCACACCTTCACCTCTCTTCCCAGTTCTCTTCAGTCTAGTGACCTGAGCCTCCTGACCTTTGAACAAACAGGAAACTCCATCTGCAGGCTCTGGGCATTCTCTCTGGCTGTCCTCCATTCCTGGAACACTCTCCCTCCTCATCTCCTCCTCCTGGCTTCCTTCACATCCCAGCTAAACTCCCTTCTTGTACAAGAAGACTTTCCCAACCCCTTTTAATTCCAGTGCTTTCTCCTTGTAAATGGTTTAGCTTGTTTGTACACATCTTCTTGCTTGTCTTTCTCTATTAGATTGTGAGCTCCTGGAGCTACCTTATGCTTCTCTTTACATCCCCAGCATTTAGCACAGTGCTTAGTACATCAAAGTTATTTAGTAAATGCTTATTGATTGGCTGACTCCATCCCAATGGTGAATGCCTCTAGTGATCATCCATTTCCCTGTTTTGTGTCTGCCCTGAGGCTGCTCATCAGAGAAGGTCAATGAACAGGATTCTTTCTGTCATAACGTCTTCCAAGACATCCTCAAGATCTTGCTGATGGGAGACCCCTTGATGTCTACAAAGCAGCATTTTGTCCTACCAAGGTGGATGCTTCTCCACAAAGTCCTCTTCTAATGCCTCTTCAAGATGTAGAGGGACCTTGAACTCTCAAAGACTAGTCTAGCAGGGCACAAGCCCTGGCAGGTTCTGCCACACTGTGAGGGCACAGAGTGTGGACCCAGGAAAGCAGCCTCGCTAACTCTAAGGGTTCTTGCCAATCCATGATAATATTTGCAAAATACTATGCTTCCATCATATCTCAAGCACAAAGCTCAAAAGTTCTCTAAGACCCTCCAAATTAAATATAAAATCCTTCTTCATGACTGCCATGCAAAGGTGCATGTAGGTGAGGATGGTGAAAATCATTCTGCAAAGGGTGGCTCAGAAAGGAAAGAAAGAAACATTTGTTAAATGTGACTACGTGCCAGGCACTGTGCTAAGCATTCCATCCCATTTGAGCCTCACAACAGTCCTGGGAAGTAGATGCTATTATCATCTCCATTTTGTGAATGAGTAAACTGAGGCAGACAGGGGTTAAAGGAATTGCCCAGGGTTGCACAGCTAGTAAATGTCTGAGGCTAGATTTGGACTCAGGTTGTCCTGACTCCAGGCCCAGGGCTTTATCTTCTGCTAAGTAATTCCATTATAGCTTCCTGTATTCTGGGGAATTAAGGAATGAGAGAGGCCAAGGACTGGTAGGCCTCACAGAAGCCTCACATCTATAGATTAGGACTTTTCCCTGAAAAAAAAAAAAAAAACAACAAACGTTGGATATACATAGCAAGCACTGAGTCATGCCGCCCCACCCAAAAAAAACCGTGAAGTTCATTATATTTTAATTGACGGAAAATCGCTGATGTCTGTGTACAGCCAAACCATTCCCTTGTGATAGTAAAGAGAACAAGAAAACAATGACCACGAGAGTCAAGGTACATGCAGCACCTGAAGCCTCTCATCCTGATCTATTTAAACTGGTTGTTGATAATGAACAAGGGTGGGTGGGCAGAGTCTTTCACCTTTGTCTCTGTCTCCCCAGTGCCTCGAATGGTGTCAGACACATAGCAGGTGCTTTATGAATGCTTGTTAAGTTGAACCGAGGTGGACTGAAAAAATAACAGAGAATCCTATAATTTCATTCAAAAATCCAACCAGTTGCTGTAATGAGGGGAGCAAAAAAGCCTCCAAAATCTCCTGAGTCAGTAAGCATTGGACTTTCCTGCCAGGCGAAGAAATGTGGCAGCCAAGGTCAAGAACTCATCTCTTCAATCTTGTGGAGAAAGATAATGAGCACAGAGAGAAGCAATGGGAGGTAAAACCAGCTTGACAGTAAAAGGGAAGGAAAATGACAAGCAAGCAGAAGGAACGACATGTGCCTGGGTGATGGGAACAGAGCATGCAGGGCACCTTAAGAAGCAGAAATCGGAGGGGAGAAGATGAAATTTGAATTTCAAAGTCCAAAGGACAAAAGAGTATCTGCTCTATCTTTTGGAGTTTTCTGTCACAGTCCTAGGACAACTTCATCCTAGCTGTTCTGATCTTCACATTAACTTTTTTTTTTTTTTAAAAGGCAATTGGGTCACACAGCTAGAGTGTCAAGTGTTTGGTCTGAGGCTGGATTTGAACTCAGATCCTCCTGACTTTAGGGCCAGTGCTCTATCCACTGCACCACCTAGCTGCCCCATGTTTTGTTTTAATTTTCAAGGCCAGTAGGTTATCCTAATCATTTGTTACAGGAGCCAGCCCACGTTGAAAGGGTCTTGAGAACCAGTGACTTTAGAGGACCAAGGAAGAACAGAAGTGACCAAGAAGCTCTCCTGGTAAGCCCTGACAATCATCCTCTCTCCCTTGACCATCCACGAGACCCTGGCAAGCATGAATGAGGGAAGCTGGAGCTACTCACACCTGTCAGCCTCCGCAATGGGCAGAACTTCCCAGATGGCTAGTCGTTCAGTGGCAGTCTACTCTTGCTCAGACCCAAACCTCAGTTAGGAAGTTGTGGAGCTCAGACCAGAGTGGGGAAGGGTCAGACTTTGTCCTGGATCAGACCACTCTGTGAGTGACGAAAGCTTACAAGTCCCCAGTTTGTCCCTGAGATCCTGTCTTAACACAATGCTCAACTCTCTGAGAAGATAGCAACTGGACCAGCCCAAAACTTCCCTCTAGAAGTGTGACAACAAAAGCAGAAAACGGGGGGGGGGGGGGGGGGGAATTTGCAACAAGTATCTCTGATAAAGGCTTCAAATACATAGAGAACTGAGTCAAATTTATAAAAATGCAAGTCATTCCCCAATTCACAAATAGTCAGGGGATATGAATAGGCAGTTTTCAGACAAAGAAATCAAAGCTATCTATAGTCATATGAAAAAATGCCCTAAATCGCTATTGATCAGAGAAATGCAAATTAAAACCACGCTGAGGTACCACCTGTTAGACTGGCAAATATATGACAGAAAAGGAAAATGATAAATGTTGGAGGGCAAGTAGGAAAACTGGGACACTAATGCACTGTTGGGGGAGTTGTAAACTGATCTAACCTTTCTGGAGAGCAATTTGGAATGATTCCCAAAGGGCTATAAAATTGTGCATACCTTTTGCAATGCCGTTGCTAGGTCTATATCCCAAAAACATCCAATAAAGGGGGAAAGAACCTATTTGTAGCAGCTCTGTTTATGATGATGAAGAAATGGAAGTCAAAGGGATACCCCCTGGGGAGCAGCTAAAGAAGCTGTGGCATATGATTGCAATGGAATGTTGTTTTGCTGTAAGAAATGACAGGCAGGATGATTTCAGAAAAACCTAGAATGACTTACTTGAACTGATGCATAGTGAAGTGAACAGAACCAGGAGAATGTTGTACACAGTAACAGTGATATTATTCCATGAAGAACTGTGAATGCCTTGGCTATTCTCAGTGATACAATGATCCACCACAATCCCAAAGGACTTAGGATGAGGCACGAGATCCGCCTCCAAAGACAGAACTGATATGGATTGAGTACAGACTGAAGCAGGCTAGTTTTCACTTTCCTTCATTTTTTTCTTTTGTTTGAATCTTCTTGTCCAAAATGACAACTATGGAATGTTTCACATAATTGCACATGCATAACTTGTGTCTGATTGTTTACCGTCTCATGGAGGGGCGAGGGGAGGAAGGGAGGAAGGGATAGAATTTGGAACTCAAAACTTTAAATGTTAAAAAAAATTGGGGAAAAAAAGATGGGATTTTAATTGAGACTGAAGGGAATCAAGGAAGTTAGGAGGCAAAGATGAGGAGAGAGAACATTGTGGGAATTGTGGGACAGCCAGTGAAAATGTCTCGAGTCACAAAGTAGAGGGTCTTATTTAAGGACAATCAAAAGTCCAGGGTCACTGACCAAAGAGAACATAGTAGAGATTACAGCCTGGAAAGATAGGAGGGGGCCGGTGAGGAGGGGCTTTGACTCCTGAGCAGAACATTGGGTATTTGATCCTGAGGCCACAGGGAGCCACTGGGATTTTTTGAGTAGGGGTGACATGGGTGAACCTGTACTTTAGGAAAATCACATTAGTGGCTGAATGGAGGATGCACTGAGATGGGGAGAGAGGAGGCAGGCAGACCCCCAGCAGCTGTGGTCATAGTCCAGGTGTGAGGTGATGAGGGTCTGCACCAGGATGGGGGCAGGGTCAGGGGAGAGAAAGGGAAGAATTAGTGAGATGTCCCAGGTAGAAATGCCTGGCCTTTGCAACAGATTGGATGGGGGAGGGTGGTAAGAGATAATGAGGCATGAAGGACGACTCCTGGGTTTGAAGCCTGGCAGACTTCTTGGCAGTGGTAAGGAAGGTAGGAGGTGGGAGGGTTTGGGGGAAAGACGATGAGCTTGGTTTTGGATATGTTGAGCATAAGATGTCTGCTGGGCATCCAGCTGGACATGTCTGAAAGGCCGTTGGAGGTCAGCAGAGAGACTGGGGCTGCTGAGATCTCCCAGTGAAGTAGGACAGAGGAAGAAGAGAAGAGGGCCCAGGTCGGAACCCTGAGGGACCCCTCCAGTCAGAGGGTGTGGTCTGGAGGAGGGTCAGGCCAAGGAGACGCAGGAGAGGTGCCTTCTCCACTGCCTATAAACATGCCATGAAGAAGCTCTCTGTTGGTCTTTCCATCTCCACCAAAACTGCCCTCTCCAGAGTGACCCATGACCTCTCAGTGCCCAAAGCCAAAGGCCTCTTTCATTGCTCATTCTCCTTGACCTCCTGACCTTTGACACTGCCCAGTACTGCCTCTCCCTGGACACTCTCTAGAGCACCCCCTCTCCTGGTTCTCTTCCTGCCTCTCTGACCCCTCCTTCTCAGGTGATACCTGGAGAACAGCCTGGAAAGGCAGATCAGGCCAGACAGCAGAGAGCCTTCAGTGCCATAGCAAGAGCTGATGGAAAGTGATGAGGTCAGCCCTGCCCCAGCACCCACCTCCGCTGTGGGCTCTCTGTCCTCTCTTTCCCATCTTGGGTGTTGGAGACAGGAGTCGGAGAATGCGCTGCCCACTACTCGCTTGGCCTGTCGCTGTCACTGCTGCCTGGAAGAGCCTGGCTGGAAGGTTATGCCCTCTCTGTCCCCCCCAGCCCACCCCAGCCCACCTGCTCAAGGCTTTGAAGAGCCTGGTCCCTGGTGCTGTGGGCCATGGGGGTCTCCTGAGAGAGCTTCTCTCTCCTCCAAGAGCAGCTGAGATGCTCTGACAGCACATGAGAAGGTGGGGGGCGGCTGAGAGGCCAGAGGAGGTTAGAGCCATTAGTGCTCTGGGAAAACCGAACGTTCCAGGCAGGTTCCAGGCAAGTTCCAGGCAGGTTCCAGGCAGGTT
>NW_020954595.1:15621993-15622176 GCF_900497805.2 Vombatus ursinus | reverse complement strand
CAAGTTCCAGGCAGGTTCCAGGCAGGTTCCAGGCAGGTTCCAGGCAGCCTCTTCTTCCCCATCACAGCAGGTGCAGAAGATAGGGAAGGTGAACTAGGCGCAAGCTATCTGCTGGATCCAAGCTGTCTCCAAAAACCTCAGATCACACACACACACACACACACACACACACACACACACACA
>NW_020954595.1:15474859-15621983 GCF_900497805.2 Vombatus ursinus | reverse complement strand
ACACACTCACACACACTCACTCAGTAAGGAGACCCCACAATGGTCATTAGAGCCCCCTCCCACCCCAGTGGCCAGGAAAAGATGACTGAGGAGGGACCTACCTGCCTGCTCCCAAGGGGCAGCTGATGGAGCTGTGGATGGAGCCCTGGGCCTGGAGTTCAAATCCAGCCTCAGACACTTCCTAGCTGTGTGACCCTGGCCGAGTCACTTAACCTTGCCTGCTTTAGTTTCCTCATCTATAAAATAGGGATAATAATAACACTCACCTACCAGGGCTGCTGTGAGGATCACAGTGCCTGGCACATAGTAGGGGCTTTATAGATACCTGTTTCCCTTCCTGTCCATGTGGGGGCCCAAGCAGGCTCAGGCACCATCCAACTGAGACCTATATCAGAGGAAGGGGCAAGCTTTGGGAAAGGTCCAAATTGTTTCTCAACTCCTTTGGGGTTTGGCCACCCTCCCCTTTCCACCTTCACCAACAACTCCCCAGGGAATCTTGAAGTCAAAGAGCTGGGCCTAGGGGAAAGGATCCCGTGTAAAATCCCAGACTTTTAGGAGGAACTAGAAGGAACTTTGGAGACCATGTACCTGCCCCCCCCCACATTAGAGAGAGGGAAGAGGAGGACCTAAGGTGCACAACCCTCCCCCTCAACCACACACTGGCCTTGGCACGGGAGCAGCGAGGAATGCTGACCCTCTGCTCAGTGGGCAGTGCCTGTAACCCAGGAAAAGCCCCTTATGGACGTGTAGGGCATGAACTATGGTCTGAAACAGAATTGGTCTGGATGAGCCTTGAAAAAAGGAAGGGAATTCTGGAAACAGAACTGTTTGGGCAGGGTTAGAGGTAGACTCCAAAGTGAAAATAGATTATTTTTAGCCCACAAGATTCCAAAACTTTCACACCTACAACAAAGTCATTGCATCAAGAGAGTGAAGGAAAGACAGGGAGTTGGCTGTAATTCTATCAGGCTGGGGAAGCCCGCTGTCAGACTTCCAGTGGTCAGCGTCCTCTGAAGAGGAAACAAAGTCAGAAGGTGTCCAGGTACCCGAGTGTAAGACTTCCTCTCTCAGGTCACCTGGGCAAACACAAGCACTTCACCAGCTTCTGCCATAAGTCACTAACTGCCATTATCTGTCAGGGAGAGGTTGGGTACAGGAGAGGGGGAGGGAGAGAGGGAGAGAGGGGAAGGGGGAGAAAGGAAGAGAAGAAGAGGAGGAGAGGAGGGGAGGGGAGGGGAGAGGGAGGGGGAAGGGGAGGGGGAGGGAGACAAGGGAGGCATGGAACCCTCTCCACCTCCCTTTGCTGCACTCCCCAAAGAAGAGCAAGGGTTAGGGTTAGGGGGGATTAGCTGTGAAAGGCTGAGAGAGTCTGACCAATTTTCTTAACAATGGGCCTGTTTCCCCAAACTGTCTTTCTCTTCAGATGCTCCTTTCATTAGCAGAAGTGCTGAAAACATCACCCTCACCCAGGAAGGTTCTGGTCCTTAGCCAAGACTTGGTCGCCCCCACAGAGGTTTCCCAGGTCCCTTTGAGGGCTGCCTTTCCTCCCCACATCAGCAACCAGAAGTATGACCCTTTGTCTAAGTCCTTTGGGTCACTGACCCTCAGGAGACATGTGCTGGATGCCCTCAGTGAGAAGACATTTCTCTGTCCAAAGGAGAGAAGATGACCATTGCTGACTTGCTGCAATGAAAATTCCCTCCCTCGGAAAGTCAGGAACCAAGAAAGGGAAGCTGGCGCTGGCTCCAGACCTGGTTCTGACCAACAAGGCCTCCACCGCATCATCAGTGACTTAGACAGGATGGGGACCTGCAGGTGCTGCTTGTTCCAAAGAGGCAAGGGGATGGAGGTCTCTGCAGCCCCAGACCTCATCTTAAAAGGCAGGGCAGGAAGGGGGAGGGGACCACTGGTCACAGAAGAGCCGATGTGGCTTTAGCGTGGGCCAGTCTGTTTAGTTTCTTGAAGCAGGGTCACTTGACTGGTTTCCAGGATTAGTGGAAATGCGGTAGTATTTCCAAAAGCTCTACAAAAACCTGGGAGAGAAAGGGCTGGAGCTTCCAGAGCCCCCACCCCCATGGCACAGCCTTTGGGGGCCACTGGTGAGAGATGAGGTGGCAGCAGGATGAAAATCTGGAGGCAGAATATAAACATGGGCAACATCTTCCTTTGAAATACTGGCATTCTGCTGGAATGGAGTGGAAACAGAATGATTTATAAGTGAAAGCAGGGCTCAGGACTTGTGACTCTGGCAGGGAAGAATAAGAAAAACATTCAGAAAGTGTTTAAAATTTATACGAAAAAAAGAGACCCAGGAGGGTCGTTCAGTCCATGTCCAGGAGTGGCAAATTTATAGAAATTAAATTGGTTTCTCTTTTATCCTTTGAATGAGAGAGGCTCTGCCAAGGTGCTTAGGCAGTCGGGTTTACACACATTTTATTGTCTTTTCTGGCTGGCCTCCACCCCCGCTCTGGACTGGCCTGCTACTTAAAACATGACTCCCCTTACCAACTCCCAGCAGGACCCAGGCCTCTCGCTCCACCACTCAGACTACTGACCTTCCTAGGTTCCGGTCTCCCATAGGAGGTTTCCCCAACCCTCTTCATTCCTGTGCCTTCTCTCCGTTCATTCTTTCCCATTCATCCTATCAATAGCTGCTTTGTATATGCTAATTTGCCTGTTGTCTTCCCCACTAGATTGTAACTTTCTTGAGGGCAGGGACTCTTACCTCTTTGTATTCCCAGCACTTAGCACGGGCCCTAGCACACAGTAAATGCTTAATTAAATTTATTTACTAATTGGTTGGTTGAAAATTTGGTAGGAATTAATTGAGGAATGTTAGAGCAGGAAGGCCCCTAGCAATCATCCTGCCTCCCATCAGAGGTGGGTAAACTGAGGCCCAGAGGGTGAGTCACCAGAAGCAGGGTCACCCATGAGGTGGGTGTTGGAGACGGGAATAGAGCTGGGGTCTCCTGATACCCAAATCTGAATTTTGTTGTGGTTTTGGGTTGTGCGCGCTCTAGCACAGAATTGGAGAATTAGAAGGAAACAGAGAGCTGCCCTGATCCCTCTCCTTTTGTCTTCAGGTGGCTGGATATCAAAAATGCCTCAGTGGGTGGCATGTTGAGAGGATGGAGGAGAGACCTGGTATTCAGGATCCCTGAACTCTAGTCTCTGCCTATGACCTCCAGCACATTATTGTATTCTGGTCCTGAGGTCCCTGGTCTGGAGGGTTGGGGAATAGAACAGAGAGTCTAAAGGGCCCCTCTGGCTCTAATATTCTGAGGTTCTTGGCACCCTGGAAGACAAGAGGCTAAGAACCAATCCCAGGGCCATGTGTGAGCACCATGCCCCCATCTGGGACTGCCATGTTTGTGGCTTCTCTGGGGACCTCCTGGGGTTCTGTCAGAGTCCCTTTATTTCATTGTGTCTCTTAACATTCTTCTGATCTCCAAAATGCCATGAAATTGGTGCTTGGAACTCTAGAGTCTTTGCTAATGATAGATAAGTTGGCCTTGTGCTGAGTTTAAAGAATGGCCTTGTTTTGAATGTGCTGATTGATTGATTTGAAAAGATTTCCTCTCTTAGAAGTCTCTTCAACTAAATGGATTTCAATAGGCTAAGACTAGGTGTTTTTCTAGTGAAAAGTGAAAGTGAAGGAGATGGCCAACTCATGATACATTAAGCAAAGACTGGGAAATGTGTTGTTGACTTTTTGTAGATAAAATTCACCCAACAACTAAGGGAAACAAAAAGGGTTCCGTGTCCTGGGAGTCACTGGAGGGGCAGAACCTCTTGATCTCATTTAATATGTGGTCACACATTCTCTGCGTAACACTGGGAGTTTGGGGCATCTCTGTAGAGGGTATAGTTGGCCCCAGAAGCTGTCCAGTTGGGACCAGGGGTGCACCTGAGCCCCTTGAATGGACTTGGGATATTTTCTTGGGAGAAATGGGTCCTGCTACAAATAGGGACTTGACAGTGTTTTAATGATTCGTAGACTTAAGAAAGTGTAAATAATGAAGCTGAAACTGAAAAGTCTGCCCAGACATTTGTCTTTCCAGATAGCTCAGCACTAAAAACATTGCCTGAGCTCACCAGGGGTGTGGCAGACATCTCACAAAATGAGGCCATCACTACTACCTGGAGTCAGGCACAGTTATTATTATTCATTACTACTACTAATGATGTTTTCAAGGTGCCTTAATCCATTATCTCATTTGAAAGTCACATCACCCCTGTAAGAGACCCTGGGCAAGTCAGTGAACCTCAGTTTCCTCATCTGTAAAATGGAAGAATAATAGTACCTACCTCATGAGGTTGTTGAGGATCCTGTGAGACCATATAAAAGCAGAATTTTGCAGCCTTAAAGCACTATACAAATGGAAGCCATCATGAGGAGAAGAAGGAAGCAACATTAGGGCACAAGAACGTTTAGGCAGAGGAAGGCTGCAGGGTGTGTCGCAGTGTCTGTTACTGGACAGGCGTGGGGAAGGGCAAGTGGGGAAAAAGCAGGCTCCCCTCAGTCCTTGAAAAGGTAGGCTCAGCCAGTGGCATCAGCCCAAGTCTCCCCCTCTGAAGGTCCTGTGGAAAGTGGCTGATGCGTCTCATTTCAAGCTTCTGTTTTCACCTGCTTCCCGGGGCCCTCCTGTATTTCTAGTTCAGCTGCTCTTCTGCCGCTACGTGGCTGTGCTGCCACTCTGCTCAGTTCCTAAGGTCCCTCATCTTTCCTCCCAGTCTGTCTCCCATGCTGTATGTGTGCCGCCTTTAAGAGTTCAAGGGCATGACTTCTGTCATATCTAAGATCGACAATCTTGAATCACTCTCGGGACTGAGCAGAGAATGCTTGTCTCTCTGAACCAAAACCTCAGACTGCCGGGCAGTTCTCAAACACCCATCCCCCCACTTGTTTAGGGGTTCCAGGAAGAGTACGGGTGGATTTCAGTCTCAGATTGTTGAGATTTAGAGTTGGGAGAGCTGGTTCAGGTGTGAAAGAATTCACTTAGACCTTCTCTGTAACCACTGGGAGCTTTATTGATGCAAAAGCAGCGGGCTAGCTCTGGAAAGAGAACTAGCAACTTACAGAGGGATAGGGGTCTGTTTTATCTTACAAGATAAGGGGAGGGGTTGTCATGACACAGGATGAGGAAGATGGATGGCAGAATAGGGACTCAGGATAAGGAAGATGGGAAATTTTATGACTCAGGATGAGGGAGACAAGGAAGGTTTATGGTCCAGGATAGGGGGGAAGTTTTATGGCATCCCAAGATAAGGGAAAGAGACCCTACGACGCCCTCAAGTTCAGGAGGGGCCTCACAAGGAGCTGGAAAAACAACTCTTAATTAAAATTTGTTTCTTTAAAAAGCTTTTAGTTTTTAGGGCACTGTATGCCTTCTACTTCAAGATCACCTCCCAAGAGAAACATCATGGTCGCCCAGCAAAGCCATGAGCTCCCAAGGGCAGAAGGGTCCTCAGATTTGTCTCTGGATCACTTCCAACATCGCTACTCAAGCATCTAATAGTTTGCTGTTCTTTTTGGCTATGACCAAGGCAGCCAAGCCCCAAGTCCATTTCATATCCATCCTCCCTGACAGATCCTCTAAACTGCAATATACTCAGGCAGTTACTCAGAGTATAACATATGCTGAATTTGATGGACATCTGGATAAAAGCTGGACCCTGGCTTAAGAGCAAGAAGGTATCTAAAATTTGATATAGCCCACCAGCCCCTCCAGTTTATGGGGAAAACTTTGACCCTAGAAGAAGGAAGAAACTCACTCAAAACCACTCAGCTAGTAAGTATTAGAGGCAGGATTTCAGTCAATCAGTCAATAAATATTTGCTAACCACCTACTATGTGCCAGGCACTGTGCTAAGTGCTGGGGACACAAATACAAAAAAAAAAAAGGGAAAAAGTTTCTGCTCTTAAGGAGCTTACAGTCTAATGGGGGAAGACAAGAGAGGAAAGATTGAAAAGTTGGGGTGGGGGAGGTAGCTGATGCAGGGGTGTTGTGAAGTCAGAGATGTCCCAGAGGAGGGCAGCCAGGAGAGAAATGTCTGAGCCGAGCTCTCTCCTTCATTCATGGCCCTGCCCTCCAATCAGAGGGATGGAAGATAGTGATGGGGTGGAGTCCCAAGACTGATGGGACCTTATAGGATGATGAGGTGATCCCAATCATGAGCTTCCTGGGGCCCAAGGGAGAAGTCAGTCAGAGAAGTCCCAGAGGAGTGCAGCCAGGAGAGAATTATTTGAACTGAGGTCATCGGACTCCATAGCCAGGGATTGAATTCCACTGCACCATGTTGCCATTCAGAGTGTGGGAACTCCATTTTGGAAGTTTCACAAAGAAGCTTTGGAGGGGCAGCTAGGTGGTGCAGTGAATAGAGCTCTGACCTTGTAGTCAGGAGGACCTGAGTTCAAATCCAGCCTCAGACACATGAAACTTACTAGCTGTGTGACCCTGGGCAAGTCACTTAACCCCAATTGCCTCACCCCCCCCCAAAAAATTAATTAATTAATTTTAAAAAAAAGAAGCTTTGGGAATATAAAACAAATTCTTGAATGTATAGGTGTAGATGAAAGGAAAGTCTGAGGGCACAACTAGGAAGGGCTCTCTTCTGGGCACTTGGCTCCCTTTGTACCTCAATCCAGCTAGTTGTGAGGGGGACTCTTGGAGAGGGACACATTAGACTAGGTGGCCATTGATACCTGCCCCAGCTTTTAACTTGTGTGATTTTGTGAATTGAATTTTGGTAGTCCCATGGTTCATGGCTGCTATGGAGAGCAGCCTAGCTAAATCTGAGGAGGGTAGTCCCTGCCCTCATGGGACTCATGTTCCACTTGGGGATGGGATATGTGAGACAGTTAGAACTCTGGACACACACAGTGGTGCATGGTGTTGGGTGCTATCTGAGGGGAAGCAACCCTGGTGCTAGACTGAGTGGGCTGAGCAGGGATGACAAGTACAGAGCCCAGGAAGGGGGTGGGTATGAAAAAATCAACTTCTTAAATGCAACAAAGTATTAGTTAAATAGAAATTGTTCTGAGGAAGATTTGAGGGTCTGAGGAAACTGCAAGCTTGATATGAGTCAGTTTTTTGATAAGGCAGCTCAAAAATTGAATGTGATCTTGGGCTGTGTGTGCCCATGTAAGAAATCTATGTCCACATAGGGCTTGGAAGAGGCATTAATCAATATCTCTTCAGGGGTGACTATGGAAGCCCAGATTGCACAGGAGTAGCAGGAGCTCATCCCACTGTACTCTGCCCCCATTAGACTCATGTGGAGAATTTGCCAAGTTCAGAGCAGCACAACAGAAGAGGTTCATTGCTCAGCTTCAGAGTGTCCAGAGGTGGGCAGCCAAGATAGGGAGCAGCCTTGGGTCCACGTCAGATAAGGCCTGACTGAAAGACATGGAGAAGAGATAACTGGGGGAGGGGAGGTGTAGTGAGAGCTGTCTTCAAGTATTTGGGGGATTGTGTGGAGGAAAGACTAGGCTTGCTCTACGTGGCCCCAAAAAGAAGAACAAGGAGCCACGGAGGGGAGTTGTAGGGAGGCCCATTTGGGGCTGAGGTTGGAAAAACCTTCCCTACAATGGGTGCTGTCCAGGGTGCTGGAGCAGCTCCCAGGGCTCCTGAGAGCCCATGGTAAATGTTCAGTGTGAGTATCGACACCTTGGAAATTGGCAAACACTACAAATCTGGGTTTGACTTATTGTTTCGTTGATTGTCCAAACTTAGCTGACCCAGAACTTAATGGCTCAGGTGCTAACTGATGGTGGAAATGCTAATAATGAAAACTAAGCATGAAAGTGTGTCAAGTGGCCCTTATTGTGGGAAAGCTGGTTGTTGAACATTTACCAGCACACCACTGACTGTCCATGGTGAAACAGGCTGTCCTGAGAAGCTGTGGGCTGTCCTTGCTTGGAGGTCTCCAAGCAGATTCTGGACAGCCACTTGGCTGGTCTGTGACAGTGGAGATTCCTTTGGGGTATAGATCAAATTAGAAACTTCTAGGGTTTCTTCCAATTCAGAGATTAGGGGATCTGCTAAGCCATAAACATCAAGTCTAATTCACTGTTTGATGCCTCCAGTAGATGTTATTTGCGTATTGGCTATACCTTGTGATGCATAAAGCAGCAAGGTGTCTGTCATTATGCTAATTAGATTAAAATCATTGCATCTCAAGGAAGCGAAGGACTTCTAGTCCAATCCATACATGGTCCCTGCCAAGTGTTCATCCAGCCTGTGTTGAAGCCCTCCAGTGAGGCTCCACAGCCTTCCAACATGGAGCCTCGTGTGCCTCTGTCAGTTGCCACCTGCTGCTTCTGGTTGTCCTCTCTGTGGAGGAGCAGTGTCACCCCTCTTGGAGCTCATAGCTCTTCAGACAGGTGATGGCAGCTCTCATGTCCTTGGCAGTGTTTTCCTCTGTGTCCCTTCTCTCCTTGCTTACTTAATAAAAACAGCCACACCAGTGAAATCTGGACAGTCTACCAGCACCACACCAGGAAACTGAATCGCTTCCATTTCAATTGTCTTAGGAAGATTTTGAAGATCACTTGGCATGATAAGGTACCAGACACTGAGGTCCTTTCTTGAGCTAAATTGCCAAGCATTCAAAGTCTACTGAAGAGAGTGCAACTCCAATGGGCTGGCCATGTTGTTCAAATGACAAACGTAAGTTTGCCTAAAGGACTATGGTATGGAGAACTCATGCAAGGAAGGCGCTCGCATGGTGGTCAGAAGGAGTGATACAAGGCTCCTCTCAAGGTCTCCCTGAAGAACTTTGGAATCGATTGCATGACATGGGAAACACTGACACAGGACCTCTCAGCACCATGTGCTCACATAAAGATGGCTCTATACTCTATGAGCAAAGCAGAATTGGAGTAGCTCAAAAGAAATGTGAGATGTGCAAATTTAGAGACATCTCCACCCCAAATGTTCACGTGGACTATTTGTGGCCAACTCGTGGTAGAGCCTTCCGAGCTCATATTGGTCTGGTCAGCCACAGTTGGACTGTACCTTGACCTCAACATAGTGGTGTCATTTTGGCCCTCTTCAAGCATGAAGGACAACAAACATTAAAAATAGCCACAACATGGTGGGTTAGCAGTTCTGAAAAGACTGCATTGTTACTACAGCCTTGACTCCCTTACCCATGTCCTTTGGCCAGCCACACCAAGCCAGAACCTCCGGCATCCTCCTTCTCTGTAGAGAAGCTTCTAAGCAAAAATGGTGGGAGGCATCCAATGGTGTTGATGAAGCCACTAATGTTGGCGGCATTTCAGAGGCTCCAGTCCCTGATTCCCTTCTCCTGACATCAGCCATCTCCCATTTTTGAGTCTGAGAAAAAGGACAAAGGATTTTTTTTATTGATTTGATTCAAAGATAAACACCCTAGAGATTATAATAATGATAAAAATAATATCAATTGCTAGTATATGCATAATACTTTAAGGTCTGCAAAGTGCCTTTCTTACAAATAGTGACTTATTTGATCATCATAGCACTCCTGGGAGGAAGGTGTTATTGTTACTATTCCCATTTTGCAGATGAGGAAACTAAGGCAGACAGAAGCTGAGGGATTTGACCAGGGTCCCGTAGTTAAGAAGTGTCTTCCTGATGGGGTGCTTGAGTGGTTGTATTGGGACCCCAGTTCCATGACCATGTTTCTCCCTAGCCTCAGAAACACTGTCACTGGTGCAACCTTGACTGGGCCCTGAGCCACCCCAAGGTCTGTGACTTTGATCCTCTTTCTTTAAGTACCTTTCTTCTCTTCCCTCCTGTCCTCTCCTCTCCTCACTTCCCTTCCCTTTCCTTCCCTTCCCTGCCCTTCTCTTTGCCTTCCCTCCGTCCCCTTCTCTTCCCTTCCCTTTCCCTCCTTTCCCTTCTCTTTCCCTCTCCTCCTTTCCCTTCCCCTCCCCTCTTCTCCTCTTCCTTCCCCTATCTTATCTTCCCCTCCTTTCCCTCTCCTGATGAAGCAATCCATCCCATTGGTGGACAACTCCAGTGATCTCGGTGTTTTGGCTCCATTTAGGCTTAGGGTTATGTTCGGTTGTTTCAGTCGTGTCCGACTCTTCGTGACCCCATCTGGAGTCTCCTTGGCAGAGATACTGGAGAGGTTTGCCATTTCCTCCTCCAGTTAATTTTACAGAGGATGAAACTGAGGCAAATAGGGCGAAGTGACTTGCCCAGGGTTACATAGCTAGTAAGTGTCTGAGGCCAGATTTGAACTCACAAATATGAATCTTCCCGACTCTAGATGTGGTGCTCTGTGCACTGCAGCACCACCTAGCTGTACCTGTCCCATGCCCCATCACTTGCCCTATCCCTACTATCTCACATACAAAGTCTGCCCTGAGGGAAGGGTTATTGTTTGGACTGGATCTCCCACTTTTTATTTATTTATTTTTTTCAGTCCAAGACAAGGTTTATTAAAGATCCGCCATATTAGCCAGACTTTTAAGGAATCTGAGCATGAGCTATTGGCTAGATTTTAAGAATCTGAACCTATCTCCTACTTTTTAAAGGAGGGGACAGTGGTCCTTGACACTGATTCCTTCAGGCACCGACAGAATGAGAGAATCAGAGACAGAGACTGACAAAGACCAGGAAGAGATAAAGGGAAGAGGCATATGGTAAGAAGGACGCTGAATTTGGAATCAGGAGCATTAGAGAGCCTAGACCAAATCCCACGGGGTAGGATTTGAATCCAGCTTATCTGATTCTAAGTCCAGGCTTTTACTCAGGCTGCTCCTGGACTTAGCAGGAAGAACTAGATTCAAGTCCCACGTCTGACCACGAACAGCTTCGTGGCCCTGAGTAAGTCACTTAACAATTCTGAGCCTCAGTGACCTCATCTCTGAAATAGGGATCCAATTCAACGAGCATTTTTAAGTAACTACTGTGTGTTAAGCGCTGAGGACAAAAAGGAAACAAAGCAGTCCCTGCTGCAGAGCAGCTTACATTATATTGATGGTTACAAGAGATAATAGTAATAATAATTACATAACATTCAATATTATTATATTGTCACATTAATAATTATATAAAATTATAATTATTAGTAACATTTACAGTGCACCTACTATGTGCCCTGCACTGTGCTAAACACTTTACAAATATTTTCTCATTCAATCCTCAAAATCACCCTGGGAGGCAGATGCTATTATTATCCTCATTTTACAGATGAGGAAACTGAGGAAAATGGCAGTTAAGCGACTTACCCAAGGTCATACAACTAGTAAGCATCTGTGGCTGGATTTGAACTCAGGTCTTCCTGACTCCAGGCCCAGCACTCTATCCACTGACACACATAGCTGCCCCACAACTATGTATAGGACAGAGAATCACAACTTGTGTAAGGAAGACCTGAGTTTAAATCTGTCCTTAGTTACCAGCTATGTGACCAACCCTTATCAAGTCAGTTCCTGTAACCTCTGTCTGCCTCAGTTTCCTAATCTGTAGAATGGAGATAACAATCTTCAAATGAGATAATATCTGTCATGCCACCTAGCTCTCTCAATGCCCACCAGGATTATTATGAAGTGAAGACAAAGACTGCAAAGTGATACAAAGTGACTTCTTTCATTGTTACAGAAGCCACGAAAGAGGAAGGAGAAGAGTCTGGCCCCCTTCCCAGAGGGGCATCCCTGGAAGCTGGGGACTGCACGAAGCACAGAGGTGAGGGGAGGGGAGGGCATTTCCACAAGAGACGTCCAGGTGTGTGGGAGGACCAGGAGCAGGCTAGTCGGACTAGATAGGAGGTCTTCAAAGGGGAGCAATATGGAAAAGGACAAGAAAGCCAGTCGTGGAGAGGTTTAAACGCTGGGCGGAAGATTTTGAATTTCATCCCAGAGGCAGCAGGAGCCATTGAAGATTTTTGAGGAGGGAAGGTGACATATAGTCGGAGCTTCATGTTACCAATGTCAGATCGAAAGATACGTGGAAAGTGGCTTGGAGAAGAGAGAGATGAGGCAGAGAGATCAGCTCGGAAGTTATTGGTGATGCGAGAGATAATAAGGTTCTGGACCAGAGAAGAAGCTGTGTTCGTAGAGATAAGGGGAGCTGTTGGGGAGGTGGGATTGATGGTACTTGGCAGCCGATGTGGGGGATGGGAGGCAGAAAGTGGTGAAAGTCAAGGATGATGCCTGGGTTATAAGCCTGGAGACGGAGCAGGTTGGGGGGTCAGTTACACAGCAGTGACTCTCTCAGGGCCTCTGGGCACCTGTCCCATCCCCCTGGACAACTTCTTGTCCCTGTCTCAGGCTTTCTCTTTTCTAGCCTCATCACCAAACTCCTTTGTCCTTCTCTGGATCCTTCACTACCCTGTCCTGAGGGCTGATCTGACGTAAAGACCCACAAACAGCTAAGCTATGAATGGCTGCCTGGGCAGTAAAGCCTGACCCTACCAACACCACCCCCAATAAAGGGGCTTCCTTTTTAATAGAGAGGGGCTGAATTCCCGGCAGGAGGTTGAAGGTAGTGCTCTTGAACACATGCTGCTGGCTTTGGGGCATTATCCAGTCAAGTCCAATATATGTTGGGAAAATGCCACAGTCCAGGGTGCCACCCACCCCTGCCTGGGAATAGGATGAGGATTCCTTGCACTGCTGAAGATAGGGAAAGAAGAGCACAGAAGCCCAAAGCAGCACAGTCGGCAGACTCATAACCCTCGAGATGTGGGGGGGGAGGGGCAGCTATGTGGCACAGTGCACTGGCCTTGGAGTCAGGAGGACCTGAGTTCAAATCTGGCCTCAGACACTTGACACTTACTAGCTGTGTGACCCTGGGCAATTCACTTAACCCCATTGCCTAGTCAAAAAAAAAATCCTCAAGACAAAAACATAACACACTAAAATGAAGAGTTTAGCAAAGTATGCCCCCCCAAAAATCATCCATGCCACAGGGAGAGAGCCGAGGCTGCTCAGAAGAACCACTTGCCCTCTCTGGAAGCAATCGTAATTATTCATGCTACAGGGGCCCAACATATGGATATGACTCACTTAGCATAATTTCCTGGAAAATTACGTAGAAACCAGACTGAATGTTGAGATGAGCTGACTATTTTTAGAGGAATCCTGGTAAATCTCCCCCCCCCAAAAAAAACCCTGAGTAAAATGAGGCTTCATTCCATGATTGAGGGTTTCCATTGTCTGGATTTGCTTTCGTCAGATTTTCTCAAAGGGAGTCAGTCATCCACAAGTGGTTCATGAGGACAGTGAGGGCTATGAGGCTGCTGGGGATGGTGATGATGATGGAGAAGGTAATGTGGAAGAGAAGGACCACTGGACATTTCTAGCTAAGAATCAGACATCAAGCTCCTCCCAAAGAGGGAGAAAGAAAGAACACGCTCCACAGAATAGTTTGTCTTCCAAGGAACCATGCTATGGCAGTTAGGTAGTGAGTA
This sequence comes from Vombatus ursinus, assembly GCF_900497805.2. Classification (NCBI taxonomy): domain Eukaryota; kingdom Metazoa; phylum Chordata; class Mammalia; order Diprotodontia; family Vombatidae; genus Vombatus; species Vombatus ursinus. The sequence continues at coordinate 15,608,576 of NW_020954595.1, read as the reverse complement.
GTGCACTAGGAAGATCTGAGTTCAAATCTGACCTCAGACACTTACTGTCTGTGATGCTGGGCAAGTCACTTAATCTCTGTCTGCCTCAGTTTTCTCAACTGTAAAATGGGAGTCATAAAAGCACCTGCTTCCCAGGGTTGTGAGATCATATATATATTTTTTAAATTGCTTAGCACAATCCCTGGCACATAGTAGGTACTTAATCAATGCTTGTTCCTTCCCTCATTCATTCCTTCAGATGAAGAAATTGATCCATGAAGGGTTGTCTTTCCAGAGGTCACACTGTTAGAAAGTAAAAGGTGAGATTTAAACTGGGCCCCCTGCCTCCAGGATCAGTCTCCCTGCCCCTCCCCTGGCCAAACATTCCAGCTCAGTCTTGCCAGAGCAGCAAGCCTTGTGGAGAAGGAGTCCACCATCCCTGCCACTCACAAAGCCAACTAAAGACAGATAAGGTAAGGAGCCCTGGCAGCCACCATGCCCCCTAGACTGCCAGCCATAGTCCAAGGAAGCAGCCTCCTCTCGAAGGTGCTGTAGCCTCCCCCTCCTCAGCAGCTGCAGTCACGGAGGGCCCAGAAAAGAGAGTTCTCACCCCAACATTCTGGGCTCTTCAAATAGCTAAATGTCAAAACTGGCAGGAGAAGCATTTATCAGGAGCCTACTATGTGCCGGGCACTGTGCTAAGCACTTTTTTGAAATTAACATCCCATTTGATCCACACAACAACCCTGGAAGGCAGGGTTTTTATAGTAGGGTTTTTTTTTAACATTTACATGTATTTTATATATATATATGTATATATAAAATTTACTTACATATTTTAAACAAATTTTACAGTTGGGGAAACTGAAGCAGAGGTCATTGACTTGCCCAGGGTCACACAGCTAGGAAGTATCTAAGACCAGATTTGAACTCAAGTCCTTCTGACTCCAGGGCCCAGGTCTCTATCCACTGAGCCACCCAGCTCACTGATAGGGTTTTATCAATAGAAATGACACTAAAAAAAATGCTGCACATTAAAAACTCCATTTTTAGGTTACACGAAAATTTTAAGACATGATATTTTCTTTAGTCTAAAAGCCCTGTTACCAGAGCTTCTCCCTTTAGGAAAGTAAGACCAGAAGCACCTTCACAAGTGAGTGGATCAAATGGGGAGCCTGACCCCCAAAGTGGCACAGTGACCCACTGGAAAGCACCATCCTGTCTCCCATTCAAGGCTGCAATATTGATGGTGGGAGGAAGCTTTTTTCAGTCCTGGAGAGGGGCAGTCAAGTAAGGAACCAGCCTGGAGTCCAGGCTGGCAGGTCAAAGGAGGATCTAACCAGGAGCCTTGGAAATATTAGTGCAAAGCTGCATCTTCCTTGTTTGAGATGCCTATGAGGGGGACCTGAAATCATCCTGGGTAGGACATGGGAGATAATGCCAGTTTGGGTTGTTCTCTCTCTCTCTTTCTTTCTGTCTGTCTGTCTGTCTGTCTCTCTCTCTCTCTCTGTCTCTGTCTGTTTGTCTCTCTCTTTCTCTCCTCTCCCTTTCTCTGTTTCTTGTTCTCCGCTGTCTCTGTTTGTGTCTCTCTAGCTCTCCATCTCTATCTCTCTGTATCTCTGAGCATCTCTGTGTCTATCCATCTCTATCTCTATCTGTCTATCTGTCTCTCTGTCTCTAAAATAGACATGGCTTGGGTATTAGATCAACATTAAATGAAATAACCTCATTTCTTGCCAATGTTCACCCCAAAAGCATTCAGTATCAATCTGTCTGTGATGGCACCTTTCCATCTGCTTGGCCACTGCCCCAGAGGACGCTGGGGCCCTTCTGTCAGCCCAGCATCTCTAACCTCCTCCATGTGGACTCACTTCCATCCAGGGTTTGTCCCCCCTGAGCTTGGCCCAGTCCTTGGCCTGTCCTGAGTGCTTCCTAAGCTTTTTTCATTCATTCATTTCTAGAATATGTTGTGGAATTTCTCTTCCTCAGCAGATGCAGGCACGTAAGCTGTGATGACCGCCTTAATGGTGGTCCTGAGGGGCTGACCATATGTCCCATGACACAGAGCTTCCTGGGGCCCATGGGGGCCTTGGGGGCTTCCTCAAGCCCCTTGAGGTCCTTCTCCAGAGGATCCTGGGAGCCGCCTTTCTGCGGAGTCTTCTGAGGTTCACTTCCTCCCACTGTGTGTCCACTTGTGGGCCACTTGGCAGGGATCAAAGGCCAGTTGAGTGTTTCCTGAGGTCTAGAAGCTTGTGCTCAGTGCAATGCCTAGCAGCCTCTGCCTTCTTTTCCACCACCAGTCAACCCATAGAGGAACCAATGACCCTTCCTGAAGCACCTATTGTGTGCCAGGCACTGTGCTAAGCTCTGGGGATAAACAGAAAGGCAAAGACAGCCTCTGTCCTCCAGGAGCTCCGTCTGATGGAAGAGGACATTCAGTCAATAGTTGGGCACCACATACATAAAGGGTGTATGGAAGGCTATCTCAGAGGGGAAGGACTTGATCCTGGAGGCCATAGGGAGCCGTTGGAGTTTACTAGGGTGGGGGGTGAACTGGGATGTAGGAAAAATCCCCTTGAGGGTTAAACGAAGAATGGGCTGAAGGGAGGGACCTACCCCCCTCAGCTAGGTCCATAGTCTGGAGGGCTTGTCCCAGGGCAGGGGCTTACACCAGACATATTGTGAAGGTAGAAAGAACAGGACATGGACACATCAGATATGTGGTGTGAGAGTGAGAGGAGATGCGGATGCCCCAAGGTGCTGAGCTTGAATGACTTTGGGGCATGCAGGGCCCAGGACAGGAATTAGTTTGCATGGGCATTGTCACTTAATGTATAGGAAGGAAATTGAGCAGAGGGGAAGGCTTGGGGGAGAGATCACTCCAAGTAAGGGGTCTGGAAGGACAGAGGCCTCTTGGTGGTTTTTCTTTTCTTCCCAGGCCACCAAGGCCATGAGGCAGGTTTATAGCACTGAGCCCCAGGAGATCATAAGAAGACTGGCCACCTGGTGTAGGCTCAGGCTGCTGTCCATACTATTCCTGCAGGCTTTCCAGCTTGATAGAGCCCACTAGGGCTAGAGCTTGGCTGGGACAGCCTTGAAGCCAAAGGCTGAGTCACCTTCACACCCCAAGAAGATGTCAGGAGGATTTGGGGAAGAGGTTGGATCCTGTTGACACTCATTCCCATTCTACTGATAAGGAGCCAGGGACCTGGGTTCGAATCCTGACTCTGCCATTGACTGCCTTTGTCACCCTCGCTATCGGTCTGAGCTTCGCCCTCAGTGAAATGCAAGGGTTGGCCTAACTAACCAGGAGCTCCCTCTCAGCTGCGTCTCTAGGCACTTGGCTCCCAAACAGGGACAGAACACACTCTGTGGGGCTGGAGCAGATGTCAGAGAAGCAAGGTCCCTGGACCCTCAGGCTGAGGAGAAGGGGCTCTGCGTCATCCCCCCACACAGATTCAGGCTCCTTTGTGTTGTCTTTATATTGCTGGTGACCAAGCTACATGCAGTAGGTGCTTAATAAAGGCTTGTAGAATTCCTTCCCAGCAATGTGGGAAACTTACAAGGCATGCCCTGCCTGCCTTTGTCTCCCCCCAGTGCCTACAACTGAGCTGGGCATATTTTTGTGGTTATTGTTCAGTCCTTTCAGTCCTGCTCGATTCGTCATTTGGTGTTTTCTTGGCAGAGATACTGGAATGGCTTGCCATCTCCTTCTCCAGCTCATTCTACAGATGAGGAAACTGAGGCAAACAGGGTGAAGTGACTTGCCCAGGGTCACCCAGCTAGTCAGTGTCTGAGGCCGGATTAGAACTCAGAAGATGAGTCTTCCTGACTCCAGGCCTAGGGCTATGTGCGCTATGGCGCCCCTTGGCTGCCCCAAGCTGGGCATATAGTAGAGCCCAATCAGTCCTTGGCCAATGCTTGGATGGATGGAAGTGCCCGGCCCTGGGGATGCGGTTGGGAGGAGGCAGCGGGAGACAGCTGAGCTTGGATGCCAGTGAGTCATGGGACCGAGGCACTTTCTGCTCATTGACGGAGGGGGGATGAGAACTGGCCGCCCCAGAAACCCTTCGCCCTCCCCCCGCCCAGGCTGGGCTGCGCACGAGGACATAGTGACGAGGGCTGAGCCCCGGCTGGTTCTGGGGCTGCGTGACTCACCCGGGGAGGATGTGAGTCAGCGCCCCAAAGGGCACGCTTCGCCCGGGACACGCGAGTCAGCGCCTGGGACACGGGCACCTGGCTCCTGGCCCCGCGGCCACCCGACGCTGGCCTCTCCTGGCTGTCCACTTGTCCCCATCCACGCTGGAGGGGCATCTGTCCCCACTCCTTAAAAATGATTTAGTTTATTTTTCATTTGCGAAATAGAGCAAGCATTTCCGTAACATGGTAGAAGCACAAAGACGATCGCCCAAGAAGCTTGGCTAACCGCTGTCCCTCCGCCCTGCCATCCCCCCCCCGCCACGGCCCCTGCAGAGTGACGCTCTCCCCCAGCTCGGTCCTGCGCTGTCCAGCGCCAGCCCAGCCTCCTTCGGCCTTTGTTCCAGATGGGCGGCTGAACGAAGCTGAGATCGCAAAACCCGGACGGCTCGATCCTGAACCGGGCCTTGGAGGCCCCTCCCGCGTCCCTCCGCTCCCCACCAGGCGGTCCTGGGCCCTCCCCAATTCTCCCTGCACACTGCTCCGCATCAGCCTCAGGCCCCCTTCTGTCCTCGGTCACGGCCGCCCTGCAGCTGGCTCTCATCACTTGGCACAGCTGGCAGCTGCCGGTCACCCGGCTCATCCTCTCAGGTGTCAGATCCGACCAGACCGCCTTTTTTTTAAAAAAATTAATTTATTTTGATTTATCAACAGTCACTTCCATAAGCTTTTGAGTTTTAAATTTTTCTACCCCTCCCTCCCCACCTCCCTCTCCAAGACGGCGGCAATCTGATACAGGCTTTACATATTCATTCCTATTAAACATATTTTCACATTAGTCATGTTGTAAGGCAGAATTAGAAGCAATAGGAGGAACCACCAGAAAGAGAAAACAAAACAAAACAATGAAAGAAAAGGAGAGCAAATAGTCTGCTTCCCTCTGCATTCAGACTCCATAGTTCTTTCTTTGGATGCGGATAGCATTTTCCATCACTAGGCCTTTGGAGATGTCTTCGATCCTTGTATTGCTGGAAAGGGTTAAGTTTATCAATAGTAGTCATTGCACAACATGGCTGTTATTGTGTGCAACATTCCCTTGGTTCTGCTCACTTCACTCAGCATCAGACCATACAAGTCTTTCCAGGTTTTTCTGAAGTCAGCCTGTTCATCATTTCTTATGGCACAATAGTATTCCATCACATTCATATACCACAACTTGCTCAGCCATTCCCCAATTGATGGGCATCCTATCCATTTCCAATTCTTTACCACAAAAAAAAGAACTGCTATGAATATTGTTGTACATGTGGGTCCTTTCCCCATTGGTATGATCTGTTTGAGATACAGCCCGAGAAGTGCTATTACTAGGTCAAAGAGTATGCACATTTTTATAGCCCTTTGGGCATAGTTCCAAATTGTTTGGATCATTTCACAACTCCACCAACAATGCATTAGTGTTCCAATTTTCCCACATCTTCTCCAACATTTATCATTTTCCTGTTTTGTCATGTTGGCCATTCTGATAGGTGTGATGTGGTACCTCAGAGTTGTTTTGATTTTCATTTCTCTAATCAATAGTGATTTAGAGCATTTTTTCATATGACTATAGATGGCTTTAATTTCTTCATCTGAGAACTGTCTGTTCATATCCTTTGACCATTTATCAATTGGTGAATGGCTTGTATTCTTATAAATTTGACTTAATTCTCTCTATATTTTAGAAATGAGGTACTCATCAGAGAGACTGGTTGTAAAAATTCTTTCCCAATTTTCTACCTTCCTTCTAATTTTAGTTGCATTGGCTTTGTTTGTGCAAAAACTTTTCAATTTAATGTAATCAAAATTATCTATTTTGCTTTTCATAATGTTCTCTATCTCCGGTTTAGTCATGAATTCTTCTGTTCTCCATAGATCTGACAGGTAAACTATTCCTTGCTCTCCCAGTTTGCTTATAGTATCAGTCTTTATATCTAAATCATGAACCCATTTTGACTTTATTTTGGTATATGGTGTGAGATTTTGGTCTATGCTTAGTTTCTGCCATACTCTTTTCCAGTTTTCCCAGCAGTTTTTTTCAAAGAGTGGGTTCTTATCCCAGAAGCTGGGGTCTTTGGGTTTATCAAATAATAGATTACTATAGTCATTGACTACTGTGTTTTGCATACTTAACCTATTCCACTGATCTACCACTCTATTTCTTAGCCAGTACCAGGCAGTTTTGATGATTGCTGCTTTATAATACAATTTAAGATCTGGAATGGCTAGGCCATCTTCCCCTGCATTTCTTTTTATTAATTCTCTTGATATTCTGGACCTTCTGTTCTTTCAAATGAATCTCGTTATTATCTTTTCTAGCTCTATAAAACAATTTTTTGGTAGTTTGATTGGTATGGCACTGAATAAGTAAATTAGCATAGGTAGAATTGTCATTTTTATTATATTAGCTCGGCCTACCCGTGAGCAACTGATGTTTTTCCAATTATTTAGATCTGACTTTATTTGTGTGAAAAGTGTTTTGTGATTGTGTTCATAGAGTTCCTGGGTTTGTTTCAGGAGGTAGACTCCTAAATATTTTATAATGTCTACCGTAAGTTTAAATGGAATTTCTCTTTCTATGTCTTGCTGTTGGGCTTTGTTGGTAATATATAGAAATGCCAATGATTTATGTGGGTTTATTTTATAGCCTGTAACTTTGCTAAAGCTGTTTATTATTTCAAGTAGTTTTTTACTTGATTCTCTGGGATTCTCTAAGTATATCATCATATCATCTGCAAAGAGTGATAGCTTTGTTTCTTCTTTGCCTATTCAATACCTTCAATTTCTTTTTCTTCTCTTACTGCTAAAGCTAACATTTCTAGTACAATATTGAAAAACAGTGGTGATCATGGACAAAATTGTCTCACCCCCGATCTTATTGGAAATTCTTCTAGCTTGTCCCCATTATATACAATGCTTGCTGAAGGTTTTAGGTAGATGCTATTTATTATTTTAAGGAAGACTCCATTCATACCTGTGCTCTCTAGTGTTTTTAATAGGAATGGGTGTTATATTTTGTCAAAAGCCTTTTCTGCATCTATTGAGAGGATCATATGGTTTCTGTTAGTTTCGATGTTGATATGATCAATTATGCTGATAGTTTTCCTAATATTGAACCAGCCCTGCATTCCTGGTATAAATCCTACCTGGTCATAGTGTATTATTCTTGTGATAAGTTGCTTTAATCTATTTGCTAATATTTTATTTAAAATTTTTGCATCTATATTCACTAGAGAATTTGGTTTATAATTTTATTTCTCTGTTTTGACTCTTCCTGGTTTAGGTATCAGCACCATATTTGCATCATAAAAAGAATTTAGTAAGACTCCTTCTTCACCTATTTTCCCAAATAGTCTATATAGTATTGGAATTAATTGTTCTTTAAATGTTTGATAGAATTCGCGTGTAAATCCATCTGGCCCTGGAGATTTTTTCCTAGGGAGTTCATTAATGGCTTGTTCAATTTCTTTTTCTCAGATGGGGTTATTTAGGTATTTTACTTCCTCTTCTGTTAATCTGGGCAATTTATATTTTTGTAAATATGTATCCATTTCACTAAGATTGTCAAATTTGTTGGCATATAGTTGGGCAAAATAATTCCTAATTGTTGTTTTAATTTCCTCTTCCTTGGTGGTAGATTCACCTTTTTCATTCTTGATACTAGTATTGGTTTTCTCCTTTCTTTTTTAAAATTAAATTAACCAAAGGTTTATCTATTTTATTGGGTTTTTTTTTTCATAAAACCCGCTCTTAGTTTTATTTATTAGTTCAATAGTTTTCTTAATTTCAATTTTCTTAACTTTTCCTTTGGTTTTCAATATTTCTAATTTGTTGTTTAATTGAGGATTTTTCATTTGTTCTTTTTCTAGTTCTTTTAGTTGTGTGCCCAATTCATTGATCTCCTCTTTTTCTATTTTATTTATGTCAGCATTTAGAGATATAAAACTTCCCCTGAGACCTGCTTTTGCTGCATCCCATAAGTTTTGGTATATTGGCTCATTATTGTCATTCTCTTGAATGAAATTATTGATTGTTTCTATGATTTGTTGTTTGACTCACCCATTTTTTAGGATTAGATCATTTAGTTTCCAATTATTTTTTAGTTTATCTTTCCATGACCCTTTATTACATATAATTTTTATTGCATCCGATAGGCCTTCCTTAATAAAGGTCTGACCATGGCACCCTCTTCTTCATTCAAACCCACAGGCTCCCTGTTGTCACTAGGGCCAGACATAAACTCGTGGCCTGTTGCTACTTTGCAGTGGGTGTCCTTGCCTCTCCTAAGTCCACACGTTTGGTGACTGCCCCCCATGCCTCATTCTCTCCCTCTTTATTTCTGCCTCCTGGCTCAGCTAGAGCACTCTCCTCCTCCCCCCCTCCTCACCCAGCCCTCCTGCCTTCCCCTCCCTGGGTCACCTCCAGTTTATCCCATCTGTTCCCCTCCCCCCATTGGGCCAGAAGCTCCCCCTGTGAAAGCAGGGACCATCCTTGGCCTTTCTTGTACCCCCAGGACTTAGCACAAGCCCAGCACAATAGTCAGTTTCTCCTGAATGCTTGACTTGCCTAGACCTCTCTGCCCTCACCTCCTGGAAGTATTATTCATTCCCATGGATTCAATGACCGTCTCTCTGCTGGGATTCTCAGATCTACTTCTGCTCTGACCTCCAGCCTCACATCTCTCCCCACCATTTCCTCAGACTGGATGCCCCAGAGGCACCTCCAAAGCAGAACTCACTCTATTTCCCCCAAACCTTCCTCTCTTCCAAATCCCCCCATCACTGCAGAGGGCACCCCCACTCCCCAGGCTCCCAATCCAGGAATCCTCCACCAGCCCCCCCAGATCCAAGATGGTGACAAGGCCTGACAACTGCCCGTTCCTCAAATCTCTCCCCTCTATTTCCTTCCAGGCTATTAGAACAGCTTGATATTGGGTCTTCTGGTTCCACTCTCTTCTCCAATACATCTTCCATAGGGGCAGTTAGGTCGTGTAGTGGAGAGAGTACCAGGCCTGGAGTCAGGAAAACTCGATCATCTTCCTGAGTTCAAATCTGGCTTCAGACACTTACTAGCTGTGTGACCTTGGGTACATCACTTAACTCTCTTTGCCTCAGTTTCCTCATCTGTAGAATGAGCTGGAAAAGGAAATGTATCTTTGGTCCAGTATCTTTGCCAGGAAAACCCCAAATGGGGTCACAATGTGTTGGACACGACTGAACAACACCACATCTTCCATGTGGGCTCCTAAGGTAAGAGTTGGTGACACCTTCCTCACTACAAACTCCTCAGCCTGGCATTCAAGGCCCTACGTAAACTTGTTCCTACTACCTTCCAGTTTTATTTCACATTCCTCACCTTCACACATGCACACTTCAAATTCAATCCATCAATTAAGTGGCATTTATCAAGTTCCTAGACAAACAAAGACAAAAGTAACATGCCCTCACCCAGCAGGCACACCCAGAAACATGCCTGGGGGGTGGAGTACCTGGGCAGGGGTAGGGTGGGAGCCGTGGGCACCTTTGGGGAGGGGGCAGGAGAGCACCTCTCCTCCTCTCCCCCAGCCTCTGAAAAGCCCTGGCCTTTCTCCTTGCCAAGGCCAGTGCTGCTTCACGGCAGGCAGTCCCACCCCACTCCTCCAGCAGATGAGTATAGCCTCAGTTCTCTCCCCCCAAACTCTTCAGGTCTACCAGGTCCTTCCCTACTGCCCCTGTCTCTATCTCTGTCTGTCTGTCTCTCTTCTCTCCATCTCTTTCTGACTCCTCTCTTGGTCTTTCCCTCCCCTTCCCCTGTCTCTGTCTCTCTCCCCCAGAAACACATCGGTTTCAAACCAGTTCCTTCCCTCTTCCTGGGGTGCTACCTCTCACATGCCTGAAGTTAACAGCGCTCCTAAAGACAAGGTGACCCTTCAAAGCAAATAAAGGTACCCCCCCCTTTTAAGAAACAGGGAAAGGATCCGCTTTTAGGAGAGAGTGGAAGGAACTACAGAGTAACTGACTAGGGTCTGTAATTGATTGATGGGACCAGGATGTGCAGGCTGGGCTCAGGCTGGGCTCAGGCTGGGCTCAGGCTGGGGATGAGGGGTGAGGACCCGAGGAGGGCGCTGCCCCTGGTGCTGGGAGGGTGGGCGCTGGGGCTTGTTTCAAATTCTGGGTAGTTCATTTATTTATCCATAATTTACTAAGAGCCCACCGGGTGCCAGACGGGGACTCGTGCTGAGGGTCCAAGGAAAGGCAAGAGCAGGGCCCCTGCCCCCAAAAGGCTTACATTCTAACGGGGGAGACACACACACACGGGGTAGGGGGGTGGGGGACGTGACCAGCAGGCGTTCCTCCCCCTGCCCCCCATCTCCGCGTGGGAGAGGGTTAGGGTTGGTGTCTCTGGTTGGGTCCAGTCAACCAGGAACGCACTGCCCCGCCCCCCTCCCAACCCCCCTCCCCAAGAGGACCTGAGTGTCCTCCGCCGTGGGAATCTCCCCAAGCACGTCCCGGCAGGGACGTCTCCGCCCGCCTCCCTCCCACCCTGCCGGGGGTCTCAGGGGCTCCCTCGGCCTTTCCTGGACTGCATTTCCCAGAAGCCCCCGCGGCGCCCCGCCTTTTAGGCTTCTGTTTCCTGGCCGCGCGGGCCATGACGTCATCCCCCCGCGCAGACTTCGGCGCTGACGTGGCGGGAGCGAGGACGGGGTTTGGGGCTCCTCGGGTTTGGGGGTCACGATGCGGCGCGCGGGCCTCGGTGAGGGGGGCGGGGAAACTGAGGCAGGGCAGGGGGCGGGGCTGCAGGGCGCCTTCCCAGACTGAAGAGCGAGGGGGCCGGGATCAGCGGTCTTGGAGGGAGGCGCGCCCTTGGGCCTTCTGCCACCTGGGGAGTTAATACTCTGTGTAGACTGGGAGCCCTGTGGCCTTTACCTGCAGGGAGCGCTTTACCCTGGGCAGGTCACGCCCTCTGGCCGCCTCAGTTTCCCCAACTGTACAGTGGGGGTCGTCCTCGCCCCTCCTTCCCAGGGCCCAAATCTTCCCCCTCCCCCAGTCGCCCCCTGGTGCCCCCTCCCCTCCTGGCATCGGGGTCAGTGCTTCCCCCGCCCCCCCCGCCGGTGCTGGACTTTGCTGACCGACAGACCCCAGGGGGGGTGGGGGGATGGGAGCTCACCTCCTACTGGGCGATGGAGGGAGAAGGGGGCTCGGACCTGTGGCCTGAGGTGACCTGGGGGCCCCTCCCCCAAGCTGCCTCGGCACACAGTAGGTGCCCTGGGTCTACGGCCACTCTTGTTCCCTGTAAAGAGGCATTTGGGACCCTTGTGGCAGATCTGGCATCATGGGGGGGGGGGGCAGCACCAGGGGTGGAGCCTCCCAACCCCAGCCTCCTCCCTGCCCACTGAAGGCAAACACACATCCAGGCACTTATTGAGTGCCTACTGCATGCCAGGCACCTGGCCAAGTGCTGGGGATGCAAAGAAAGGCAGAGCACAGTGCCTGCTGGGTGGGGCACGGCAGCAGGATAAATTGGGGAGGGTCTGGGGAAGGGGGAGTGCTGGGAGGGGCCTCTTTCAGAAGAGGGGGCCGGGAGACCAAGGTGGAAGGGGGCAGAGCAGGCTTCCTGGGGGGGGGGGCCTGGCTGGGAGAGGATCCCTGCCATCCCTGCGTGGGCCTCCCGCTAACCCGCTCCCTGTGCTCCTCCAGGCGAAGGTGGGCCACCTGCTGGGCACCACGGCTATGCCAACAGTGGCTACAGCTCCTTGGAAGAGGAGAACGCCCGCCTGACGGAGAGCCTGCGCACCAAGGTGACCGCCATCAAGTCGGTGAGTGGGAGCCATGCGGCCTGGAATCTGGGAGCTGGGGCCCAAAGCTAGCTTCCTAGGGCCTCCGGGAACATCCCCTCCAGAGCCAGTCAGCAAGCACTCAGTGGAGGCCTTGAACCTGGGGAGGGCCCGGCACAGGCCCCTCTCCCTAACAGGCTTTCTGAGGCCCCGTCTGAAAAGTTGCTGGGGGGGAGGGGAAGGGGGGGACTGCAGGGGGGAAATCCCCCTCGCCCTTCTCCCTCCCCACCTCCCATAGTGTTTGCTTGCACACTCAGAATAAGTCACAAAGCCTGTTTTAGGGCTCTCCCTTTCTTTGCCTGGATTGGTGACTTCACTTGCACAGGAAAGTTCCAGGGCACATGTTGAAGTAGAACAGACAGAAATGTAGGGGACAGAGCCTGGAGCGAAGTCGGGTCTGGGTGAGAAGGTGGTGCTCGAAGTCAGGAAGGAGAAGGAAGGGCCCTGACCTCCGCCTCCCTGGCCCCCCAGCGCCTCTCATGCTCTGCCTCCACTGTCCCCGGCAGCTTTCCATCGAAATCGGGCACGAAGTGAAGCATCAGAACAAGATGTTGGCAGAAATGGTGAGTGTTGGGCCAGGGGCGTCAAGAAACTTGGTCCAGTGGGACAGACCCTGACTTCTTTTTATATGGAAGTTTAGTTTTCCAGTGATCAGGTTTGTGTTTCTCTTCCTGTCTTCCCCTCCTGAAAGAAGAAAAAGAAAAACAAGCCATGTCCTCATTAGCCATGCGCTAGATGGGGGCCCATGGCCTCTCACATCTCAGTCAGGCCCTGGTGGTCACTGCACTGGCCAGAGAGCCTTCCAGAGGCTTGGGCCTCACAGACCACTTTATGTTTATGGGAGTGAAGCCGTGGCAGGGACTCCTTTCTTGGTTCTGTATCTTCCAGGCTTTGCCAAAACTGCCTTTCTTTTTGTTTTCTCTCTCTCTCTCTTTCTTTCTGTTATCCTTTCTTTCCCTTTCCTCCTCCCTCTCTTTTTTCCCTCCTTCCTTCCTCCCTTCCTCCCTCCATTCCTTCCTTCTTTCCCATACATGTGCCTTCATTCGTTCAGCCATCTCCCAGTAGTTTTGGGGTATAGACCTACTGATGTCGCTGGATCAAAGGGTTCACACAGTTAGTTCCACACTGCTTTCCAGAATGGCAGGGCCAGACCACAGCTCCACCAACAATGCATGAGCGTGCCTGTGTCTCCACAGTCCCTCCAGCCTTGGTCATTTTCCTTTTTTGTTATCTTTGCTATTCTGATGGAAATGAGGTGGTAGTTCAGAGTTGCTTTAATTTACGTTCCTTTTATTGTTACTGATTTGGAGCATTTGTTCATAGGGGTGTTGATGGCTTGGATTTCTTCCCTTGAGAACTGCCTGTCTATATCCTGTGACCATAGTCAGTTGGGAAATGGGGAACTTAGATGAACCAAGCAGCCCGCAGAGTGATTCTGCCTTCCAGCACGTCTCCTCTTAGACCAGAGGGGCCCCAAAGGAAGACCCCTCCCCCTCGGGAATAGCAGGAGGCAGAAGTCTCCATGGAAGGCAGGAGCTGACCCCCCTTCCTGCCAGGCTGGTCTGCCAGTGCATTGAGGGCTCCTGACTTGGGCATCCTACAGACAGCAGAGGGGATGGGAGACGACTGGGCTTGCTGGGGGTGGGGCTTCTTCCCGTCTTTCCCTAGAGGAGCCTCTTTCATCAGGGTCAGTCTTGTTCCTGACCCAGACTCCTCCTTCTCAGGTTTCTGCCTCCTCACTGACTGCTCTGTGGGGGAAGGGGTCAGATCCAGACCTGGCCAGAGGTCTGAGCTGGGTGACCACACTACTCTGCTCTCTGCAGGGGTTCAGGGAAGGCCACTCCTCAGATCACGTCAGGTTCGTGGGGGGTCAGGGCGTGGCCTGCACCTCACGGACCCCTGACCGCAGTTGCCTCCCTCTCACAGGACTCAGAGTTCGATTCGACCACCGGCTTTCTGAGCAAGACCATGGGGAGGCTGAAGGTCCTGTCCCGAGGGAGCCAGGCTAAGCTCCTGGCCTACATGGCCCTTTTCTCCTGCTTCGTCTTCTTTGTCATTTATTGGATCATTAAACTGAGGTGATGCCAGTGGCTCTGAGCTCACGTTTGTGCAGCAGGCAGCTGCCTCTCCTCTCCCGTGGGGACCAGGCTTGGTTTGTGTCCCCTTCGCCCGGGGGCTCAACTTGGCTCAGGGCTGAGGATCCCAGCGCGTGGGAGCCATGTGTGGGCTTTGGGAAGAGTGACGTCCCTAGAGGGCCTCTGGGGTCCAGGCAGGATTCCCCTACTCCTCCTCTCAGCCCCCTCCCCTTCTTTCGTCCCTCTTTCCTCCACCTTCCCACCCACCCCGTTGGTTCCCTTTGTAGATAAGTCGATTCCACGTGGAGAGACATTCTGGCATTTTCCTTCCTCTTCTCTCAAACATTCCTTCCTTCCTTCCATAAGATACTTTGGTCTTGGGGAATGTTTTTGGTAGAACCCAAAGCAGATTTGCCAGCCGAGGAAGTGTGATGATGAATTTCTCAGGCTATGACTTCCGCCTCCTGTGGCCGAGTTGTGGGGCGAAAGATGATTCCTTGGATCCCGGTGGGTCGAGGTCGCTGCCTGGCTTTCGGGCTGCTCTTCTGGTTTGGGCATCTCAGCCGCGGCTCGGCCCCAGCTCTGGTCCCCTTGGATCGCTGCTGTTTCCTCATGGAGATGAGGGCGTGGCAGAAGAGCCCTGGGGAGAATCGCGCACCCAACTTCCAGGAACTGTCTTCTTTGGACAATCTAAAAATAAATTTGCTTTAAAAGCAACAAAAGCTTGTTGGTACCTGGTTGTCAAATTGCTTTAGAATGAAAACACCTGTAATTTAATTCTTGTGTAACTGGGTTAGAAATAAAGGTCTGTCAGCATCCTTCTGTGGTCGAGACATCCATCAGCATGATATCACCAGACCCAGTGAGTCACAGCTTGCTCTTTCTGTCCTGTAAGGGTCCTGTTGGGTAATCGGGGAGGGGCCCTCCAGTGATGCAGATTACAGCCCCTCCAGGAGCTTCCCCCTGTAGCCAGCCTAAGGGTGAACCCCTTTGGCCTTAGCTCAGCCAGCTGGTCCTCGGGTGGCAGGCAGCCATCACTTTACCTTTGCCTGCCTCAGTTTCCTCCTCATAGCCCCTACCTTCCAGGATGGGTTTTTTTTCCCCCCGAAGTACAGGCATTTATTGAGATTGATACCTTTCATGAATCGAGCTAAGTTCCAAGAGGTACCAGCAGCTTTAGTGAAAGCAAGACAGATTTTTATAGGGTAAAGATGCAATTACGTAACAGGAATTATGAATATTAAAAAGGCAGGAGGGGTTTGTTAAGGGATTAGGTAATGGGGGAGTGGAACAGCCATGCGATTACCCACAATGCATACAGAAAACCCATGGGGGGGTATGTATGTATGATAATGATATCATAATAAGCCTCTCTACGTCATAAGTTCACCTAAAGGATGGCTTTTGCCATTACTGCACAGGTGCCTACTTAGGGAAAGTCCTTTCTGTTTTGGGATCCACATCCTGCTCGGGCATCCTGGTGGCGCTGCTTTCTGATTGGCTGGCTATTGTGGTCCTGTCTGAGATGAGATCGATGTGGTTGTGGTTGGGTGCATGGACACACCGGTCTGGGGGCAGTGGCTAGCTAGAGGCAGTGGCTGGGATCCCAGCACATGGACACACCTGTTCATGGACACACCTGTTCTAGATAGATGGAGAAGTTAGGGTATTGAGTCAGGGTGCCGGGCAGTGGGGCCTATAAGGAAGTTAGAATATTGGGGCTGGGGGCAGCTTTATTAGGATTCCATCATTCTCCCCTCAAAGTGCTGGGGCCCCAGTTCCTTTGGGGAAAGGTGAAGGTCTCTGCTTCTGCAGCTTCAGGCTGGCAAGGGGCATAGAGTCGTCCCTTCCTCAGTGGGTCCTGAGGAGGAGGTTGACTGGAACTAGACGGAGGCCACATCCAGGGGATGATTGTGTGGGTATGGGCTGGTATCCACTGTTTGCTGCCAACTGTAGGTGAATTGGCATACACAAGAAGTTTCACTTAACATCTTTACTTGCTTTTCTTTCCTTCAAGTTTAAATTTATTCTTTGAATTAGAGGGGTCCAAATCAGAGACTCCCCCCAAAACTGTTGCGGTTTCATGATGTGATGTGGCAGAACCACCTCAGAGAATTCAGTCAGACCGCCTCTAGTCCAGGTATAGGCATTTACTGAGATGAAGTGGTCTAAGTTCCAAGAGGAACCAGCCACCTTCCAGGACTGTCGAGAGGCTCCAGTGGGATAATGATTGTGACATACTTAGCACAGACCTGGCACCTAGTAGGTGCTTAATGAATGTTTGTTCCCTGCCACAGGTGGAGTGCTTTCTGCCCCAGTAATATCCCTAATGAGCTCCCTCCGCCTTCTCAGTCATTGTAGCCCGAGTGGACACTGCCTCACCCACTCTGTGGAAATCACCCCCGCCACACCCCTTTGGTTTTTTTGTTCATGGCCCTGCTCTGGTCTGATGACTGACAAGGGCTTGAATGAAGGTGGTGGGAGGGGAGGACAGAAGGGAGCCCATTGTTAGGAAAGAATCATTGAGAACACATGACTTTTGACCTCTCAGGATGGACCGTGGACAGAAATGACTGAGCCCGAAGGCAGCACAGCTGGATTGGAAGGGATTTAATTTTGCGTGTTTTTGGAGGTCGTGATGTAACATCCAACAGGAAACGTCTCAAGCTCCCATGGAGAGCTCAGGCTCAGACAGGAGGCAGCAGGCCTCTGGGGGTGGTCCAGAGATTGGCTGGCCTCCCTGCCTCTGGGCTTCCACCTCTGCTCAGCCTACAGTGATCTCCCTGGTAGCTCCAGGGTCACACATCAGTTCCTCTGGCATTGGAAGGCCATCAGAGCCAACCCCCACCTGCCTCTCCAGGCTTCCTACACATTATCCACCTTCTGTGCCTTTGCATTGGCTATGCCCCATGATGTCATCCCGTGATGGTGATGTCATTCCATGATGGTGATGGCATTCCATGTCTCTTCACCTCCACTACTCAGAAGCCCTAGTTTGATAGGTACATACTTTTATCCCTAGTTGATCTCACTGGGAGGCCCTCCACCTTCCCTAAAACGTGGCTTCCAGACTGGATTGCCACTCTCATGGAGAAGTTGGACCAGGAGGGGACAGAGGGCCCAGCCCCAAATCCAGCAGTTGGAGCCCGAGGCTGCAGGAACTGCCTCTTGGCTCCAATTTCACCATGTTATCCTGAAGCCTCTAAGGAGGGACTTTGCCCACACCTTTCTGAAGTCCAGACTGCCTAACCCATCTGAGGGCCTTCCCGTTTGCTGATCCCATGAGAACAGAGATGAGGCAGATATGATGGCCTGAGCTCATGAGGACCCGGGCTGGTCTCTGCTTTCTTTACAAGGGATCTCTTGTAAGACCTCTTTCTCCCCCCGACCCCACCTCAGGCTTTCTAGAATTGTTTTCAAGGCACCAGTATGTGTTCACCCCCTCAAAGAATCTTCCCAAGATGAGCAGTTCCAATAAATAATCCACAGATGGGGGCTTCAGTCATGTAATTTATTCAATCAACATACAGGACATTTGTTCGACCAGCAAGCGGGAAGGTGATGTTTGGCACTTTCCCTGGAAACATTCACGGTCTGCTCAGAGGGGTCTGTGTAGTGCCTGGGGCAGCCTGGCCGGCCTCCTGAGAAGTTTCCATTTGGATCATTTCATTGATTTGGTCGTTGGAAGTATGTCCATGTACTTGCATATGACAGAAAGCATGACTTCATCTGCACCTGCCCCTATGGATACTAGTCGCAGGTCTCTGAAATGAAGGGATAGCAGGGAAGGCGTCAGACCTTGGAATGGGGTTTCTCCCATGCTAGCCATGACACTGACCAATTAATAGCATTCTGTTTTTTTAAAAGAGAAATTTAATTATTTACTTTTTAACATTCTTTTTAAAATTTTGAGTTCCCTATTCCCTCCAGCCCCTTCCTTAGCCATTGAGAAGGCAAGCAATATATCAGTTATAAGTGTGAAATCATGCAAAACATTTCCAGATTTGCCATTTCTTTCTCTCTCTCTCTCTCTCTCTCTCTCTCTCTCTCTCTCTTTCTCTCTCTCTCACACACACGCACACACGCACACACACACAAGAAATAAAGAAAGTGAAAGAATGAGGCTTCACTGTACTCGGTTCAGCTCTCTGGATGTGGACAGTATTGTAGTGTATTGATCAGAGTAGCCAAGTCTTTCACAGATTAACAGCACTCTAAAAGCATATTCCTCACAGCTCCCTTATGACAACTGAGATGACTGCCTGTCCCACCGTGGAGTGGTTCCCCACGGTCATCTCTACTGGATCACAATGGGCCAGGATATCTCTCCTGAGAGGGCCAAGTTTTCAGTGGATTCCTGAGCCTGAGCCCTGCCTTCCATGCCCATTCCCAGAATCCTAGTGCTTCTTTTTATCCCCTCCTTTTGTCTGAGAGTTTGTATTCTTAGCTGAGGAATCACACTGGCCCCCCAAAGTGTCACTGCTAACTGACATGCCCTCCACTTATCTCAGTACTGAAAGGATCTATTGGACCCCTGCTTTATTCCATCCCTGCTTTAGGAGTTGGTCTCTGAATGTCACCTGAGTGGCTAGCTCCCAGGTGTTAGCTGGACTGAATTCAGGTGGATGGTGATGGTGCTAAGTGTCTATGGACTGAGCCAGAGGATGGTCTGTTGTTTGAGCTGGGTGGTGTCAGAGGAGGGCATTGCCAGAAAATGGAGACACCCTTTCCAGCAGCCCAAGGCCCCTCCTGAAGAGGCTTTGGGTTTGGAGAAGCCCTTATTAGGAGTGCTGCCTACATTCTCCATTCTTTGGGTTCCAAGTTTTGTACACTGAGTTTCCCTAAAACTCATGTAGGCCCTTCTGGTGTGTGTGTGTGGCCTTCCATGACATGGTTGGCATAAGCAGAGGCAGTCCTGCTGATGATGGCAGACTGAATGTCCACAGCCCTAGGTGGACCAACGTCCAAAGAATCTCCACCAAAAAACTATGTTTGATATCCACAAGCTCCTTCCAGCAATTAGATGTATGTGTGTGGTCACACCCCTGTCTAACCTGAAGGGACCTGAGAGTTCATCTGGCCCAAGCCCCAGGTCTTAGGACATTGAGGCCCAGAGAAGGGAAGGGGCTACTCCTGGTTAATGCCTGATAGCCAATAGGGTGAGGCTAACCATGAGAAGGCACAGACAGAACAACAGTCACTTCACTAACTCTGCCTGCCTCAGTTTCCTCATCTGTAAAATGGGAATATTAATACCTATTTTTTTTTCCCAAGGCTATTATGAGGATCAAATGAGATATTTATAGAGTGATTTGTAAACTTTAAAGTGCTATATAAATTCTGGCTGTTTTTTATTATTATTACGTTCTGGTTTGGGGAGGATACAGGGGATGGGAAACCAATCTGTATGTAAGTTAAGTATGCATATTTTGGGAGGATCAAGGAGGACCTTGTGGAGAAGCTGATGAGTCTGCTCAGCTATGAGATACTGTCGTGGGAAAGAAACCTTTGGGACTCGAGGGATCATAATCATCTGAAATGCTGATTTCCTATCTTCTATGAGGACGATTGGGCCCTGCATCCTGGAGGCAGCCCCTCAAGGAGGGAGGGGGAGTTATCCTCTGACAGGCCAAGTGTGATGGATTTGGGGTCAAGACACTTGGGCTTGCATCTCAGCTCAGATGCTTACTGAGTCAGGAGGACAATGGGCGCGCTGCTGCACCGCTCAGAACCAGCCTCAGCTTCCTCATGGGTAGAACAGGGGAAGCTGTCCTACCTCCCTTACATAGGGCTGCACAAAGAAAGTGCCCTGCGAGCCCATGCTGCCCTCTCAAGGCCAGGTACCTTTTTTTTCCATGTTTTGTTCCAGTTTCTTTACTGATTCCTATTCTAATTGTGTGATGTCTATAAAAATGTACTTTTAGCAGTTCTTGATGACCTATGATATGACCAGGTCGCTGCCTTGTGTACATATTAATAAAATTAACTTATCTAATAAGTCCATAGATCTGGGGAGAGGGGAATAGGGGGGAACAGCCTTTCCTTAAAGCCCTACCGTGTGCCGGGCACTGTGCTGAGCATGTTGAGGGGATGATCTCATTTGTTATGTCTATTTAATTTATCTAGCACGCTGCACAATTCTACATATGGATTTTCTTCTTTCTGTTCGATTTGTCATATTCTAAATATCGGGCGTTGAAATCTCCCACTCTTCAGTTCAGTCATTTTTAAATGCAGGTAACATTTCCCTTAAACACTTAAGAGCTGCTGTGCCCTGCAGTAGACATATGTATTTAACATTGACACCTTTACCCTGACAATAGTTTCCTTAACCAGGATACAGTTTCTATGTTGTCTCATTTAAAATCAACTGTATCGAAAATCATGTGAGTAACACCCCCGTGCTCCAGAAGCAGTTGGCACATTCTCCTGGTAAACACATTTTGTCTTAACAGTGTTTCCTACTGGAACCCTAATGTTTGGCTTTTCAAGTACATCTAAAGCCTTCAGAAGACCCCAATCAACCCATCCCATCACTGAAATTAGGAATGCCAGCTGATGGTAGAATAAAAGAAAGGATAATTGTTCTGTCAATTTTCTGAAACAAGCTCACCTGAAGAGTCTGCTGACCAAGGCTTTGTGAGTGTATCCCATGGCCCCCCAGTACTGGAGACAGCTGTCAGTCACCTCATGAGAAAGACGACCTGCCTTTAACTTACTCATTGACACCAGCTTGGTTGCATCAAGGCCTTGCGTGTACTGGGCTAGAGAAGGGGAGACGAGTGTGAACTGATGTGACTTGCTCAGAGCCCCCCTTTTGCCTCACAGGCTCTGGCCCCCTCACCTACAGTCCGGTACAACAGTGACCGAAGCAGCTCCAGTTCTGTGGACAGCTCTGCCAGACGGAAGTGCACGACCTGGCTGTCCAGCAGGGGCTTGTTGAAGACGATGCGATTCCGGGCATACTCTATGGTCTGGTGGATGATGTTGGTCAATGGGCTCAGCACTAAGGGACAGAGAACAGCATGACCACTTCTGGAGAGTGGCTGTTAGCCCTCCCCACCATGAGGCCTTTTATAAACAGACAAACCATGACAAAACCCTGAAAAACCTGAATTCTGACCCAGCGTCACAGACCTGCCCTCACTGAGTCCTCAAAGCCTTCCAAGAACCATTGGAAGTCTGTTTCCTGCTGTGGAAAGATGGGACAAAAACCCAGAACCCAGAAGACAAAGGAAATTTAATTAAAGCCACATTGTTTTGAATATAGCTGGCATGAATATGCATATAGAAATACTGTATGTAGAGGACCTGAGGAGGGTGAATGTCCAACTGGATCTATGTCATGAACCAAGGAGAATGAAACAGGGGAAGCCCCTGGAAAGAACAAGACCACCTTTATAGTCTATGGGGTTAAGTTACTTGCCCAGGGTCACATAGCTAGTAAGTGTTATGTGTCTGAGGCCGGATTTGAACTCGGGTCCTCCTGAATCCAGGGCTGGTGCTCTATCTACTGTGCCACCTAGGTGCCCCATAATATTTGTTTAAAAAAAATAGTGCCTAGCACATAGTAGGGACTATAGAACGTCTAACCCTTTTCCTCTCCCCTCCCCCCTTTCCCTCCCGTGGTCTCCATTTTAGAAACCCCCATATAAACTCTGATCTGGAAA
The DNA here is from genome assembly GCF_900497805.2 of Vombatus ursinus. NCBI lineage: Eukaryota > Metazoa > Chordata > Mammalia > Diprotodontia > Vombatidae > Vombatus > Vombatus ursinus. The sequence goes on along the minus strand of NW_020954595.1, from coordinate 15,586,866 downwards.
TGACAATCCCACAGCCTGAAAGTTTCAGCTGTGTGCTGTGGAACACACTGGGGACTTTGAGAGGAGATAAAATTCTCCAAGGTGTCACCTTGTCATTCCCAGTTCACATGTACAATTACACCAGAATGATGCTACAGGCTCATGTCTGCGTGAGAAAAGTCATGACTTCTGACCTGTGCTATGGAACCTCTGGTAAAGGAGATGGCCAATGAGAATGACTCACTGGGGGCAGATGACCAGGGGGCTGCTCCTGGCTGCCCAGGAAGTCGAGACAAAGGGCAGAGCTAGCAACATCCCCTCCCCTCCAACCAGCCCTGTACTTTACCCAGGGCTGTGCTAGACATCCTCTCCTCTTGGAACTGGAGCATCTGGTACTGGAAGCCCCGGCCTTCCTCCCCAATGAGAAACCGTCTGGGCACTCGGACATCCTCGAAAAAGACCTGCACTGTGTCTGATGCCCACATGCCCAACTTTTCTATGTTCTTGGAGACGTGAATGCCTAGGAAGGAGCAAAGACATTGTGAGCGTGGTGTGCAGCCCACACTCTGGACCAGGATGTATAGGAAGTAGCGCCAGGATGTGTAGGAAGTAGCGCTTTTCCCTTCTCGTCAGTGAGAGGAAAACTCCAGCACAGATGGACCTGGGGCTGCAGGAGAGCCTGGTGGGGTGGCTCAAGCCACTTTGTATTCCATGATGGAGACTCTGCTCTCTGGCTCTCACTGGCAATAGGGTGCTGGTCTTGGACTCAAGACCTGAGTGGTTATCCTGGCCCTGACCCTTGCTGGCGAAGTGACCAGGAAAAATCACTTACTCTGTGCTTCAGTTTGCTTTCTTGTAGGATGAAGCTTGTCATTACGAGTCTTTCTCCAGTCCTAAAATGTCACACGAACAGCCCCACATATATCCTCACAACAGTCTGGGGCTGGACAGTCTGGAGTGGAAGGGACCATGATGGGTTTGTGGGACCAGATCTCTTACAATCTCAACTCAAATAAGACATGAAGTAAGAGTGAAGCATGCAGAACCTATATCCGATTGCTTACTGTCTCAGGCAGGGGGGAGAAAGGGATAGAATTTGGAACTCAACAATTTACCAAAAAATGTTAAGAATTGTAATTGGGGTGGGGGGAATAAAACACGTAAAAATAAGAGTGGTGTCAGGTGACCTCAAACAGAGCATTTCTTGGGGGAGACAGGAAAGGGGCTTGGAGACAGGAGAGAGGGAGACAGAAAGCATCATTGTCCTCATCCTTGTTGGCACCTGGTGGGAGGTACTATGCTATCATAATTCCCATTTTACAGATGTGGAAACTGACCCTCAGAGAGGTGAAATGACTTGCCCAGGTTGCCCACATGGTGTCAGATGCACAATTAAAATCCAGTTCACTGCTGCATCTTCATGAACAGAGAAAAGCAGGCAGTTGTAGTGGAGAAAAGAAAGACTCAGAAGAGTCAGAGAGGAGGGGTGAGTGGAAGAACATTCCTCCAGGAGGAAGCAAGGCCTGAGTGACATGTGGTGGTCAGGAGCACATTTGGGGCTCTCCCTGAAGAGGCAGGACCTGGCTCTTTGAGGGACTCAGGAGCTGCTCTCCCCGCCCAAGGAAGAGAGCATGGTGGCTCCCAGGTTGGTCAGGGGAGAGAGCAGCTGGTGATGATCTCAGAAAAAATGGAAGCCAGTGGGTCCTGACCAGACTATTTGTCCCCCTAGAACAGGGGTGGGGAACCTTTTCATGTTGGAAGGCCACATTAATATTTAGCTGTAATCAAATAAGGATGCATTCAAGAAACTTCAATTAGATATACCTAAAAATGTACATTATTTTGTAAAAATCTAACTACTATGTACTTAATAATTTCAAAAAATGAAAACTGTCTGTTAATTTTAAAGTTAACTAACCTTTTAATGATTTTGATGGGTCTGCTTTTTGTTAGAAAGCTTTTGAATATTTGGTTGCAGCACAGAGGCTCTCAGTTTCAGTTGGTCCTCTAGGTGGGTATCAGTCATTTGTGACCTTAAGAGCATCTTGATTGGGGCTAGGTGGGAGAACGTAGATTCATAGAAATAAGTGCTTGAAAAGCAAGAAAGCATTTTTTGGGCATGTTGCTGAGGCTATGGGTATTCTACTGTATTTCTCCATATTTCAACTGGATCTTTCTTAGCATCTAACAATGACTTTAAAATGTAATCTACTGAGAACTCAATCAGTTCCATCTGTAGTTCTTTAGGTGCCTTGGTGATATCAACTAGGTGAGGCTGAAATGCTAATTTGAGTGTGATATTATGATTCTCAAAGTCAGTGAATCTTTCATTGTATTCTCCAATCAAGAGGTGAATAACAGCTGCATATTCTTCAAATAATTCGAATATCTCATCCTGCTCATCAATGACCTTTGCTAAGTGGGAAAAATGTTCATCTGAAATTTCATTTTGAAGAAGTGTTTTGAAAAAAAGATAGCTTTTTTGCAAAATGCTTGGATTTTTTTTTGCCACATATCATGTATAAACTTAATTTTACCTTGCAAAGACATATTCAAGTCATTTTAATTTGATGTGATATCACACAGAAATGCAGCATTCTCGTAGAAATCTTCTTTCAATAATTCACATTTCTGATTCTGTTCTTCATCTGTTCTTACAGAGATAAAATTTTGACTAACACCTGTCCCTGCAATAGCCAATGAGCTTTAGAATGAAATGGCAAATCCACACCGAATGCCTCATTGTTCAACTTTAGCATGTTACAAAACTGATGATGCCGTATTGTATTTGCATGAATATAGTTAACAATACTTATAACTTGTTTCAAAGTGTCACTTAAAATAGTAACTTTAACACAGAGATTTTGCTGATGTAAGACACAATGAAAAGAAATGAGAGCATCTGGATCTGTTAATGCTTTCTCTTTTTTTCATATGTGGGATAACCCTTCATGTTTTCCTGTCGTGAAAGGTGCACCATCTGTACACACACTCACTAAATTTACCAAATTCAGTCCAGCTTCATGACATTTATCTTGAAAGTTGTTGAAGATATCAATTCCCCATGTTCTGTTTGCAAGAGTGGCCAAAGCAAGTAACCCTTTGTAACAGAGAAAATTTTCTATTATGGCCTGAATGAAGTATAAAACCTGCATTGAGTCAGTAGTATCAGTTGATTCATCCAGAACAATTGAATAATAATTATTTTCCTTTTGAAGTATTGCATGCAGTTGTTCTGTTAAGTTGAAGATTAATTTATGCTGCCAGTCAGTTATGGTTCTCCTTGAAAGAGGCAGTTGTTTGTACTTTGAAACACTATCGGGGGTCTAAGAATCCCACAACTTCCACAATGCATTCTTTCACAGTTCATACATCACTGAATGGCTTACCTTTTTTTCCCCCAAGTATATAAGCTACTTTATAAGTTGCTTCAGCGGCATTATTTCCAGGTCTTATTGCTGCCTGAAAGAATTGTCTTTGCTTTTGCTTTTCATCTTTTAATTTCAGCAACACAACCTTTCATGCTTCTCCCTCTAATTTAAAATATTTGTGTTCCTCATGAGTGTTATAATGCTGATGAGCATTGAATTTCTTTAATGTTGATATTGCAGTATCACAAAGCAAGCAAATCATCTTATCTGTAGCAGAAACAAGATAATATTGCAATTCCCAATCCTCATTTAAAAAAATCTGTTTTCTCCCTTCAGCTTTCTCTTGGTCTTCTTTGACATGATGGGCTATTAAGCAGACAGAATTAAAAAATACTGTCAAGCTGTGCAACTATTCACAAATTTCCACTTCAAACAGAAACACTGTGCACCGTTGTCAAAAGCTGATAACAGTCCAGCAAACTCCACCCCCATAAACCTTCACCAACAAGCCTCATGTGGTAGTGGCACCAGTCATGAGGAGGAAGTTTAGAACTAAATAATGAGTGTAGCAGCCATCGATTTAGCCCTTATGACTTACTAATGTTCTAATTGTTCTGGTCAGTCTGGAGGATTATTTTGTTGAAATTTATTTTATTCTTTGGTATTTTGAATACTTTCATTTTAAAAATAAAATATAAATATAAAAGATGAACAAGAATGTATTAATAAAAATAAAAGGATTCAGTCAAAAAACTGCACGTAAGGACCTAGAAGGCCACATGTGGCCTTAAGGCTGCAGGTTCCCTACCCCTGTCCTAGAACAATAGAGAGCTCTTATTTTCCAAAAGCATGTGTCCAAAGTGGGACAGAAATCTCCACCCAGACCAAACCAGACTGAACCCCAAATATGCACTGCCGCCTGCTTCTGGTGGTGGTCATGGGCACCAATGATTGCCCCACTTTGAGGAAGATTGTGAAGTTTTAGTTAAGCAACTGAAAATATCAGGAAGAAAGGCAGCCCTCTCTGCATTACTGCTCACCACAGTTCACCTGTCTCCTCCAGCTCATCCTTAGAAGACTCACTTCACTGTATCTTCCTTCAGGGCTCAGTTCAAAAGGCTGGCCTATCCTGATCTTCCCAGCTAACAGTGCCCACTTCTCCCTACCCCATTACTTTGAATTTACTTATCAGCAGCTGCCCTGTTTACTTACAATAGAACATAAGCTTTCTGTGTGCAAGACTAACTTCACTTTTGTATTGTTTTCCCCAGCTCCCAGCCCAGAGCTTGGCACATAGTATGCATGAATGAAGCAAAAATATATTTTTTGTAGGGAGGACAGAATATTTAGACCTGGGAAGTCACAGGAATAATGAGAAGAAAAATAGCACAGTCAACTGCTATTCCTCTTTCAGATGAAATGGCCTTTTTGAAAGTGTTCCTGGGACCAGCAAGAGCACGGCAGGAAAATGGCCACAGAGAGGCGGGGGTTGGAGTCAGCTACTTGAGCTTGCCCACCATGGTCACCCCTTAGGGCAGAAGTGCCACAGGGCATCGAGCAAGCACTTAAATGAGCCCTGAATGAATGGATTTAGAAAGTGACAATAGTGTCTGAGGAGTGAATTAGGATTTGGGGAATGACCAGCTCCTGACCTGGCCCAAGGTTCTGGGAAGATTCAATCTTCCTAGAGTCATAAAAGGGTTGGATTTCATCAACCAGTCCACAAGCATTTATTAAGCACTCACTATGTGCCAGGTATCAGGCTAAGCCCTGGGAATAAAAAGAAAGACAAGAAGATGGTCCTGTCTCAAGGAACTCACAGTCCAATGGGAGAGAAAACTTATTCACAAACATGAACAAACACACTCCATCCAGGACACACTGGAAGTCACCCACAGGGGGAAGGTGCCAGAAGGAAGGGAGTTGGGAAAGGCTTCTTGTAGATGAAGCCTGGGATTGTGGCTGAAATAGAAGGGAAGTTAGGAGATGGAGACAAGCAATCCAGGCATGGAGCACACCCAGTTGCAAATACAGAGTTAGGAGAGTTTTGTGCAATGACTAGCCAAGAGGTCAGTATCACCAGACTGAATGGAGGTGGCTTAGAATGGGGAGAGACTGGAGGCAGGCAGACCCACCCCCATCCCTACTGCCCCTACCAGCAGGCCATGGCAATAGTCCAGGTGAGGTGAGGTGACCAGGGTCTGCATCAGGGTGAGAGAAGGGTCAGAGCAGGGAAGGAGACACATACAAGGGATGTTATTAAGGTACAACATGACATGACTCCATATTGCGTATGGAGAAAAGAACCTTTGGGGTGGATGGGACCAGGACTTCTGACCTTGAAAGAAGGTAGAACTTCATCCTCACTGGTTCCCCGTCCTCTGCCAAGGAGAGTGACCTTTCCCTTGGCAATGACAGAGCAACACTGAGTCACAGGGTGTTAGTCCCCAGCAGAAGCAAGGCTGGAGTGAGAGGGCAGCCCCCATGAACCCTGGGGGTGGGGGTGGGGGCTCTGGAGAGGTAAAGACTGGGCAGGGGACTTGGCCTCACTTAAGAAGAGGCCTTTTGATCAGGCAGATCTTCTGCTAGGCGCTTTGCCCCTGGCTCCGCCTCCTGCCCCTTCTGTACCCAGGATGGAACAAAGCCATGCGCCTCCCTGGGTTTCCCTCCAAGACTGTGAAAGAGTTCAACTGCTTCATGCTGCGGAGGCAGCACAATAGGAGAACACCTGCTCTCAAGGAATCACCATGTGCTGGGGAGGAGGTTCTAGGGATTGGTGCACTCAGTGCGTTCCAAAAGAACAAGGACTGCTGGAAACAGGGAGAAATTTGGTTGGCTTGGCAGCATCCTAGCAAACACCACCAGTTCTTCACCTCAGGCTCCCAACTCTGCCTGTAAAAATAAGCAGGAGCTAGTGTTCGGGGAAGGAGTGGACAAGCCTGCAGCCCCGGGGGGTGGGGTTGGCCAGTAAGCCTGCCTCTGGGGTACAGATGGAGCCACTTTTCTCCTCCGATTTTGTGACAACCGCCTTAGTGGCTGAGGTAGCCAAGTCTGACATTGGAGAGAACTAATCACTAGATCCAGTGGATTGGACCTGTCTCAAGGGGCAGGGCCCAGTTATCTACAGAGTAGCCAATTTCGGAATCCAAGGGACAGTCAAAGGTCTGTTTCAGAGTCTGGGAATACGCTACTTGTGGTCTGTCCATTGGGCGACTGCACAATTGGCCTGCCATAGTGGCTGTGACTTCCTTTCCTTATAACAAATGTGCTCATTCCCCCACTGACCACATCCAAAAATGGATCTCATTCTGCATGTCTCATGTGCCACCTCTCTGTCAGGAGGTGGCCAGCATTCCCCATCACTGTCCTCTGGAATAGGGTTCATCGCTGTTCTTAAATTGTTGATTGTCTTGACCTTGATACCGATATTTCAAAAGTTGTCTCTGCTTGATTCCCTCTGCATCTGTCCAGACGGGTCTTCTCAGGTTTCCCTGATGGACTAGTCTGACCACTGGTCTCCCTGTCTCAGATCTCTCCCCACCTGAGCCCATCCTCCACTCACCTGCCAAAGCGGTCCTCCCAAATCGATCTTAGTAACCTGTGTCTCCCAGTCCCAGGCACTTTCAATGGCTGCCTCCCATGCCTGGTACTCTCTCCCCCTCCCCTCTCTGCCTTTCCTGATATAGCTTCCTTTTGGTGCCTTCCTTCCATTGGTGAACTCTGATTTATCTTGTATGTATCTTGTCTGTCCAGAGGCATTGTACCTTCTGTGACCTTGGTATCCAATAGACTGGGAGCTCCTTGAGGGCAGGGGCTGGTTTTTGCCTTTCTTTGTATCTCCAGCACTTAGCACAGTGCTTGGTACATTTGTTGTTCAGTCATTTCAGCCGTGAACACTCTCTGTGACCCCATTTGGGATTTTCATGGATACTGGAAGGGTTTGCCATTTCCTTCTTCAGCTCATTTTATAGATGAGGAAACTGAGGCAAACAGGATGAAATGACTTGCCCAGGGTCACACAACTAGTAAGTGCCTGAGGCCAGATTTGAGCTCAAGTCTTCCTGACTCCAGGCCAACCGCTATATCCACTGCCCATCCTGGCACATAGTAGGTGCTTAATCCATGTTTATTAACTGACTCAGCAACAACTAGACTGGCATAACGTTGCTTCATTCTCATTTGCCACCCACCACCCTCCATAGCCACTCCCACATGCGACAAGCCTTATTACGGTTTATCAGAACCCTGCTCTCAGAGACGGAGAAGAGACTACTCATGGCCAGCCAGGTATGCCTTTCTTGGACCATGCAGCCATGCAGAGCATGCAGCCCCTCTACCTTTACAAGAGTAGGAGCTGGCATCCTGACCCTGGCCCCAGTCTCAAGGTCCAGTCCTCTTTCTAGTGCCCCACTCGACCCCTCCAGGACATCGAAGTGCCTGATCTTACCAGCCAGGTTCATGGGCAGACAAAAGAGGGACTTGTTGAGGTGGGGTGGTCCTGTGCTGGTGTTGGCCAGCAGACACATCCAGTCAGCTTGGCTCCCAGATGTTGTCCACATCTTGCTACCATTGATGATATAATCATCCCCTTTGAGCACAGCCTTTGTCTTGATACCTGTTGGCAAAAGAGGAAAGAGGAAGACAATGACTTTCCACACTCCAATTAATCTGGAAAGGCTGTGAGAATGGTTAAGGGATTCTGATCTGGGAGGTGCCTCAGGGGCTGTTGTTAATCAGCCAATTAACAAACATTTACAAGCACCTCTTCTGTCCTTTGCCTTGCTAAATTCTGGGGGGACAAAGGCAAAAATGGAAGCAGTCACTGCCATCGAATGGGTTATATTCTTTTTTTTTTTATTAATTTATTTTGATTTATCAATAATCACTTCCATATGCTATTGAGTTTAAAATTTTCTCCACCTCCCTCCTCTCCTCCCTCCCCAAGACAGTGTGCAATCTGATATAGGCTCTATGTATACATTCTTATTAATCGTATTTTCACATTAGTCATGTTGTAAAGAAGAATTAGAATGCATGGGAGGAACCATGAAATAGAAGAAACAAAATTAAAAAGAGAGAGAGTGAGCAAAGATTGTGTTTTGATCTGCATTCAGACTCCATAGTTCTTCCTCTGGATGTGGATAGCATTTTCCATCATGAGTCTTTTGGAGTTGCCTTAAATCTTTGTATTACTGAGAAGAACTAAGTCTATCAAAGTTAGTCATCATCAAATTACTTTTATGACACAAATATGGTGCTTATACTTAAACCAGGAATAGACAACTCAGAGAAAGAAAATTATAGACCAATTTCCCTAATGAATACTAATGCACAAATTTTAAATAAAATACAAGCAAAGAGACTATAGCACTATATCACAAGGATCATACACTATAACCAGGTGGAATTTATACCAGGAATGAAGGGCTGGTTCAATATTAGGAAAACTACCAACACAACTGACCATATTGTAACAAAACCAACAGAAATCATATGATTATCTCAATAGATGCAGAAAAAGCCTTTGACAAAATACAGCACCCATTCCTACTAAAAACACCATAGAGTGTGGGAATAAATTGAGCTTAATTTAAAATGATAAGTAATATTCATCTAAAACCATCAGGAAGCATTATCTATAATGAGGGTAAGCTAGAAGCCTTCCCAATACAATCAAGGCTGAATCAAGAATGCCCATTATCACTTCTATTATTCAATATAGTACTAGAAATGTTAGCTATAGCAATAAGAGAAGAAAAAGAAATTGAAGGAATTAGAATAGTCATTGAGGAAACAAAACCATCACACTTTGCAGATCATATGATGTTAATACTTAGAAAATTCTAGAGAATCAATTAAAAAACTACTTGAAATTATTAACAACTTTTGCAAAGTTGGAGGATAAAAAAATAAACCCACATAAATCATCAGCATTTCTATATATTATCAATAAAGTTCAGCAGCAAGAGGTAGAAAGAAAAATTCCATTTAAAATAACCATAGACAATATGAAATATTTGGAAGTCTACCTGCCAACACAAACCCAGGAACTATATGAACACAACTATAAAACACTTTATGAAATAAAGTCAGATCTAAAACAATTGGGAAAATAATAATTGCTCATGAGTAGACTAAGCCAATTTAATAAAAATGACAATTCTACTTAAATTAATCTATTAATTCAGTTCCATATCAATTGAACAATCAGAAAATTATTTTGTAGAACTAGAAAAAATAACAAAATTCATCTGGAGGAACAAAAACATAAGGATATCAAGGGAATCAATGAAAAAAAAATTAGAAAGAAGGTGGTATAGCCATACCAGATCTCAAACCATACTATAAAGTGGTAATTATCAAAACAATCTGGTACTAGCTAAGAAACAGAGTGGTGGATCAGTGGAATAGATTAGGTATAAATTACATTATAGTAAATTACCATAGTATTCTAGCATATGATAAACCCAAGGATCCAAGCTTTTGGAACAAAAACTCATTATTTGACAAGAACTGCTGAGAAAACTGGAAAACAGTATGACAGAAACTAGGTATAGACCAATATCTCACACCTTATACTAAGATAAGGTCAAAATGGGTGCATGGTTTACACAAATGGTGATACCATAAGCAAATTAAGAGAGTATGGAATAGTTTATCTGTCAGCTTTATGGATAAAGGAAGAATTTAAGACCAAAGAAGATATAGAGAGCATTACAAAATGTAAAATAGATAATTTTGGTTATAGAAAATTAAAAAGGTTTTGCACAAACAAAACCAATGCAACCAAAATTATAAGGGAAGCCAATGGGGGGGCAATTTGCAACAACTATCTCTGATAAAGGCCTCATTTCTCAACTATATAGAGAACTGAAGCAAATCTATAAAAACACAAGTCATTCCCCAATTGATGAATGATCAAAGTATATGAACAAGCAGTTTTCAGACAAAGAAATCAAAACTATCTATAGTCACATGAAAAAATGCTCTAAATCACTATTCATCAGAGAAATGCAAATTAAAACAACTCAGAGGTACTCCTTCACACCCATCAGATTGACTAATAAGACAAAAAAAGGAAAATGTTGGAAGGGATGTGAGAAAACTGGGATATTAATGCATTGTTGGTGGAGTTGTGAACTGATCCAATCATTCTGGAGAGCAATTTGGAATTATGCTCAAAGGGCTATAAAACTGTGCATACCCTTTGATCCAGCAATACCACTGCTAGGTCTATATCCCAAAGACATCCCCTAAATGGGAAAAAGATCTATTTGTACAAAAATATTTACAACAGCTCTTTTTGTGGTGGCTAAGAACTGGAAATCAAATGGATGCCCATCAATTAGGGAATGGCTAAACACGCTGTGGTATATAATTGTAATGGATAGTGTTGTGCTATAAGAAATGACAAGCAGAATGATTTCAGAAAAATCTGGAAAATCTTACATGAACTGATACATAGTGAAGTGAACAGAACCAAGAGAACATTGTACACAGTGACAGCAATATTGTTCAATGAAGAACTGTGAATGACTTAGCTATTCTCAGCAATACAATGATCCAAGACAAACCCAAAGGACTAATGACGAAGCATGCTATCTGCATCCCAAGAAAGAACTCATATTGTCTGAATACAGACTGAAGCAGGCTGTTTTTCACTTTCTTTCATTTTTTTCCTTTGTTTGAGACTTCTTATACAAAATTACTAATATGGAAATTTTTTACAGAATTGCACATGCATAACCTATATCTAGTAGCTTACTGTCTCAGGGAGGGGGTGAGGGAGGTGGGGGGCAGATAGAATTTGGAACTAAAAACTTTAAATAAAAATGTAAAAAAAACTGCTAATAGGCAAAAAGGAGAAATCAACAGATTATCTAGATATGCCAAACATCACATCAAATGTATATAAAATATTAATATTTAATAAATCTATGTGAAATTTTAAAAAGTTATGCCCTTTTGTTAGCTATAGTCCAGGCTCTCTCCACCAAATCTCTGGGAGGTCCCATTTGCCTCCTTGCATTAGAATCTGAAGTTCCTCCTTTTTTAAACTCCTCTTTTATAAATTTATGGATAGACATGGAGTAAGATGAGTTTTACTACTGGCTCCTTTCTTGGACTTTAATACCTTTTTTGAAGTTCTGTGTGTCTCAGCTGCCATTCTTTCTACATTGTAGATGCTTTCTATAGTAGCCCTTCATTGGATAGACATGAGAAGTTACCCCCCTCCCCCTTTTCTTCTTACTTTCAAAACATTTTGATTCAATTTGTAAACCACTAGGCAAATGCATCCTTAAGGAGCCCCCATTGGTTAGTTACTCTCTATTCCTGGTCAGAAGCCTGTTATTCATACATTTTTAAGAGAATGGTCGAAGATTCCAGATATCACTCTCATATATCATCTTTCTAGCCAATGGTTCATTTTCCAAATCTTGCTTTTGAATTTGTATCCCTAGTTCTTGGCACATAGAAATGATTCACTTTTGTTTTATGATTTGTCTCTGTTCTGTCCATCCACCTCTTTTGAATCCCTCACTTTTCATGACCATTGTTTCTGAGGTCTTGCTCCTTCCTAAAAGGAACCCCAGGAATCACCCAACACTCCCAGTTATGGCTGTCATTTAGCACCCAAGGGGAGGCAGCCCCAATAGCTGCTCACATCTTCCATTGTTCTCAATCGTCTATATAACCAGCATCACCTAACGAGGACGTTCGAAAAAGAAAGGGGTGAGCCAACACAGACGACTCAGCAGCCTCCATTATAGGGTAACAAGGCTCATCAATAGAACTCGGGAGAATCTACAGGTCTGTCACATGCACTCATTCACTCACTTGCAACATCAGAACCTGCTCCGGGCTCACTGACTCCAAGGCAGGCCACAAAATCTCCAGCAATGGATGGAACCAGGAATTGCTGCTTTAGCTCTTCGGCCCCAAACCTGAAAGTGGAAGAAAAGAACATGAAGAATTCAGGGCTAAAATTGTTTGGGAAAACAGAGTTTTCCCTGCACCAGGAGCCCACAGGCAATTCTAGGCTGTTGGAATAGCTGTGTGTATGTACATGTGTGCTGGTGCTTCCTCTTCACTTTTGAAACCACAAGATAAGAGGTAAAGGTCTTTCCGATACAACCCTTTCGAGCTGTCTAGCCCCACACATGTGCTCAGAAGCTTGAAGACCATGAGGAGTCAAGATGACAGTAATGGAAGATGAGTGATTTGATGCTTAGCCCTTAGAGAAGGCAATCTTCAGTAATCAAACCTGTCAAGGGACCTTACCTGTACAGGTAAGCTTATTAAGAAAGGAAGATAGACAAATGACAGATAGATAGATAGGATATGAATATGGATATTGCAGGAATAGATGTGTGCAATATGTAATATATACACATAATCCAAGAATTGTGAAGTAATGAATCTACATCAGTCAATCAACTACCTGTGCTAACAGCTTTGAGGGGTGAAAAGCATCTCTCCAACTAAATTAACTGATAAAAAGGCCACACTCTGGTACCATAATCATGTGAGAACTCTTTTCAATGGAATCAGCTCAATTAAAGACATTCCAACTAAGTGTGAAAAGGCCTTGATCAATGTAGACCTCTCCAATGTGTCATTGAATGAACTGGAAGTCTATTCAGATCAACTGAGGAAGCTTGGTCATGACCCAGGGAGGCATGCTTGTGAACATACCTTTCAAGGGCAGGGGTGGCCATGTCAGTCTGCAAGATGATGGCCATGGCAATGCCCATTGCACTGATATTCCCCAGTTCTTCGACCACTGCAATTTGATGAGATAACTCCAAGTTCTGGCCTCCATACTCTGCCAAGGAGGAGAGAGGTGAGGTCAGTGATGACAGCTGGACATGACACTCCTCCCTCCAGGGACCTTGGCATGCCTGGCAGTGAGATGAGCACACTCACCTGTTCCTGTTTGCCCCAAGAGCTCTACCATGGTGCTGTAAGTGGAGCATGTGATAGGACACCCAATAGGTGCTGAATAAATGTTTGTTGGATGAAAGACCTTTTAGAATCTTCTCAGTATGTTTCCTGAAGTGTGGCACCCAGAATTAAACAGAATCCTGCATCACCCTCAGGAGGGGGAAGGAAGGGGAGCCCATCCTCTCCCCATTCCTGATGAAATGGTCACTCAGTGGAGCCCAAGCCTGGGCTTGGTCTTGGCCTGCAGTGCCCTCCTTTGAGATCTCTGTCCTGTGAAGCCCTCAGGGCTCTTTCACTGCCCTTCCCCCATCCTGTGTTTGTGCATTGGACCATCTGAACCCACAGGTAGGAGTTGACATTTGTCACTAAATAGCACAGTATTCCATTCTGCCCTGAAGATTCTGGCCTGAAAAATCAAGGGTTAGCTGACTAAGGGCCCTTCTGACTTTTTTTGTCCTGCCATTGTCCAAGTGTTTTTGCAGTCTTGTCAAGTGACTAAAGATCATTCCAGATGGACATGGCACTGATCCCAGCACTGCCAGCAGGAGAAGAGTGGGCTGGGTAGCTGCAGAGGTTTCACTCTGAAAGAGTCTGATGGTCTAGTTAACACCAAGACAGTTAAACCAGCTGTGTGATCCTGGGCAAGTCACTTAGTCTCCCATTGCCTCAGTTTCCTCAACTGTAAAATGGAGGAAATTGTAGCACCTGCCTTGTAGGGTTGTTGGGAGAATCAAATGGGATCATATTGGTTAAGTGTTTAGCACAGTGACTAGCAAATAGTAGGCCTGCTCCAGATCTAGCCTATTGGGAGACCCACCATCCCACCCTGCCAAGTCAAAGTTCTGCTGCCACAGATTGGGCAAATGCAGAAGACATAATTACAAAATATAGGACTTAATCTATAAGAATAAAGACTCTAAAATTTTTGAGAGGTCAGGGAAGGCCATGCGGTGCTGTAGATAGCATGAGATGTGGAGTCAGGGGCTCTGGGTTCAAATTCTGGTTCTGCCATTTGGGATGCCTGAGCCCCAGTTTCATCTATAAAATGAAGGCATTCCACTAGATAGAGATCTGTGGCCATTGTGTCATGCAGTCCCTAAGCTTGGGGAAGAATGACAAAAGTCTGTAAGCAAGTACAAGACCTGGAGCTGTGACCCTGACTAAATATGGGATGCCATTAATGCAGGACCAGCCTGTGAGAGCCTGGAATGATGACCATCCACATACTCATCTTGGCAATGCAAATAAAAATATGGCACTGCCCTGGAGCCCAGGTGGCTTCTTCTCTGCCTCTCCTTCTCTACTCAGTGCATGTCCCTCCTCGGCTGAGGGAGGCAAAACGCCCTCTTTGGACCTTCTTCAGGAGAGAGAGGAAGGCAAAAAAGTAGATTTGGGAATTGTCTGTAAAGAAATGATCATCATGGGAGGTGAATACCAAGGAAGTCTGGAGAAAAAGAAGAGACAAGGCCCTTCAAGGGAAAGCGGGAAGGGGGACACCCCACATGCTATGGCTGTGACACGACTGATATTCTAACAAAGGAGGCTGAGAACTGAAGTCAGACAGGGAGGAGAACAAGAGGTCATGACAACCCAGAGAAGAGAGAGGATCAACAGTGTCTAAGACTGGACAGAGCCTGGGAATGGCCATCAGTTGGAGAGTGTAAGGATTCATTAGAGGGGGAGCCAAAGCCCAGCTGCAGGATGTCCTTAATAAGGTGAGCAGGGATGACGAAGGTGAGCCAGAGAGAGCAGACTCTGCTGTAGGGTTTGGAAAAGGTGACGGGATGATTGATACCTTGAGGGATGGCAGGATCAATGAAGAGTCTTTGTAGTTGCTGGTTGGATTTTTAAGGTTTGGAGAGATCTAGGCATGTCTGTCAGTAGCGAGGAAGGAGCCAGACTGAAGACGGGGCCTGGGGTAGAGGAGGTGGGGAAATAGCATGGGGAAAGACTTCCAGAGGAACCTGGGATGGAGAGCACCTCTTCCGCACCTCCCAGGAAAGCATGGCTGGCGGTGTGAAGACAGGATGGGGAGATGAGAGCATTTGCAACAGATAGCCTTGGTTTTCTCTGCTGAGAGACAGGAGGTTGGAAACGGGAGTGTTTGGGGCCAGCTGCTGAGGGGAGTGTCCGCCAGGTGAAAATCAAAGGGCACAGGAGGAAACCCAGGAACCAGGGGAGCTGTAGCTGAGTAGGCAGGTGGCAAGGTGACCCAGTGTGAAGGACTGCCGTCCACCTCCTGACCCACAGCAGTTGCTGATAATGTCACTAATGGCCTCCAGTTCATCATGGATATCTTCCTCACCTTGTCCTGGAGCACCTTGGGCAGCCCCAGAGCCCAAGACAACTAGATTCTTCAGAGACTCAGCCCTGGTGCCACTCCCACCCCCAGTCCTCCCTGGGCTGTGCCCAAGCTGAAGCCCCCTGCCCCAACTCCTGAGCACAGTTTTCCTCTTGGTAGCAGTTCTTCCTAGGAGTACAAGTGTTGACAGAAGGACCCACTTTCTCCTCAACCATCTCCCAAGTCCTGAACTTCCTTACGAATCAATTGAACAGTTGGGGGAATTACAAAATTATCTCAGGCTATTATTTTTCGTTATCTCTCAGGGAAGGGGGCTGGAGAGGACGGCACTCCCTGGGCAGGCTGGGCATCGAAATATGGGTGTATGTGTTAGTCTGGTTAGGGCCTGGAAGAGAAGCCAGAGAGGCTTGGGGTGGGGGACAGTTCCTCCTCTCCCCCTCCCTCTCTGCTCTGCTGAGAACACATCTGCCTTCAGAGCCTCCTTCCTTGGAGGCTGAACTGGGGAAGCTGCTCATTCAGCACAGGAAGCCCAGCTTGGAAAGGAAACATGGCCCTATCCTGATAAATATCAGGAAACTGCTTTGTGTTTCCGGCTGCCTAAGCCAACCCCCCCGCCCCCGAATGTTGTCATGTTCTTCTAGAGCAAGGCAGGAGCTGCAGAGCCATGCGTCCACCTCCCCAACTGGAGGCTTCCTCCGGGGCCTGACCCTGAATCCAGAAGCCTCCCTCTCTCTCCTCAGGCCAGGTTGGACTTTGGGGCATGTACAAACATTCTGTTCCTGGTCCTGCTCTGCCAACCACATGGTAAAGAGCAGTCTCTAAAACTGGCTGTGTGACCAGAACTGGGAGTGACAGTCAATCGCCCAGAGCTCGTCCCTTTCCTTAGGCAACTTCTTCCTGCCTGATAGGGCAAGAAAGCCCCAGTGTTGTAGGGGGAGGTGCCTTGGAGCTTCCCCCATCAGTGGGGGACATGATAGTGGCCCATGAATAGGGACTGCTGTTCTTTGCCTCAGCGCCAAAGGGAAGGAGGTTGGAGTCCACAGCCTAATGGGTTTCGAAAGGTCCAAGTTCACGTCCAACCTCGAGGCCATGAAGATCCAGGAGTGACCTTCAACCTCTGGGCCCCACCATTGAGGCGAAGATAAGGGGTCACCCTGTGTCAAGACCATATTTGGACATGAACTTGGTGAGAACAAATCAATACTGTACAGAAACTGCCTTAACTTTGGGCCCCTTGTCCCCAGAGGTGATGTGAAGTAGCAGGGAATGTGACCATCCCCCCCACACACACACTGTACAGGGAGACGGTTCTGACTACGTCTTTCCATATCCCTTTGTAAAAAGAAAGGGAGGTGAAATAGAAGCAGGACACTCAAGGCTAACTGAGGAGGGAAACCACATCAGAACGTGGTGCCAGTCAATAGCAGTAGAGGGAGACAACCCCAGTCCCTCAGGGGTATCTGTAGAACCCCTGAGAGGGAGAGGAGGTGGAGCCCCCCTGACTTTGGGAGAGTGAGACCAGATCATACTCACTGCTGAGGGATGGAAGACAATGTCTTAAAATACCCTCAAATCCCTCAGCCTAAGCCAGGTTGTCACATCCCATTAGAGAAGCAGCTACTGAGATCAGAAGGAAGGTCTGAGCCTGGCTGAGCACCCTCCTAGGCCTGCCCCCTCCTCACACTAATTCTCCTTTGCCCTTTCCTATTAGTCCTCTGCATTCTGCTAAGTCAGCATTTCCTGGGCCATTGTGAGTCAAACTGATGGGATCTGTCCACTGATGCCTGAGGTCAGGCAGTTCTTGGAACTCCTCCCTCCCCCAAATGCTCCAGAAAGAGGAGAAAAGTCTTTCTGGCCTCAAGAGAATGGTCCAGGTCTGGGCTTTGATCAACTCTCATTGGGACTCACAGTAAGTCGCAGAAAATATGGTTCTGCATGAATTGCCAGGGACCATCTCCTTAAAGCATACTATGTGTGAGCACTAATTTTCAAAGACAGCATTTGAAACAGCAGTTCACTGACTCAGTGTTTCAGCTGAACCACACATATCTCGCCCCCCCCCTCTTACTCTTAGCTTTGTTCACACCCAGGAAGCCAGCTTGCCCTAGAATCTTGAATATGTGATGGGCTGGGAAGCATCGATCCTCTTCCCATTTGTCCACAAATGGGTTAATCTCCTTATCAATAATCTACAATAAAAAGAAAAACAAAATAAATTTTGTTAGAAAGATGGGATGTTTCCTGCAAGAGCCCCAGTTTCTCTCCTGAAGGTTGCATTAATCCTTAGGCGTTCTGTCTTCCAAGGCCCTGGCACCAGAGACTGAGGCCATTCATGTTGCTGAGTGTTTCATGACCAACATCAATCTTGAATGAGTCTCCCCCATTACAGAAAGAAATCCTATTCATTTCTTCAGTCTCTGAGGCTGAATAAATAACAAACAGCCTTCTCACTGAATACTGAGTGCCTCTCCTATGATAATCTAGCAGGTTCACCCATGTTAGCTGTCCTGGAACTGTGCTAGACACCATAAGCTTGACACAGTGGAAGACATCGGGGGATGCAGACAGAGCCAGATAGGGAGTGAGGAAGACCTGGGCCCAAGCCCTGCTTGGTCATGCAGTAAGAACACTGGCTGTAGGACCCCAGTGATTCATTTAGCCCTCGATGTTTTGGGTCACTCTCTGAAACCTGAACTGGTGGAAAGAGTTCACTGGGGGTTCCCGCACAGATGAAATCAGAAGTTGAATCCCCCCTTCTACTCGTGATAATTACCTATGGTACAGAAGAACTGTGTACACGTGTGCATGTTTATAAACACATATGCTGGATTAAACACCCAATGTCTCAATATGATTACATAAAATCACTTGGTTTCCCTGTCTCCTGTCCCCTTGCACTTCTGTGTGTGTGTGTGTGTGTGTGTGTGTGTGTGTGTGTGTGTGTTTGGGAGGAGAGGGGACCATATGTAAGGATGGCTAAAGAACACCTATGATAATGCTGCATTTAGGGTCTTCCCCTGCCCTGCTAGGGTATTGAATGGTAGCTCCCTCCCCTTGTGAATGTGGCCAACCAGCGATCTCTGGCATGCTGGGGTCTGATCAGCCTGAGCACCAGCTTTGGACAACAAAAGTGGGCATGCAATTCCTGTGCTTTCTAATGCCATGATTCAATACTCACTGAGTTTGCCATAATTTGTTTTCTCCCCTTAAACACAACACAAACCCCTTCAAATGAGCAGATAACCCTAAATGCCTACAGACTGGCCAGGCAGTTTGACATTCATTTGACAAGTTTTTGTAATGACTAGGTACCAGGCAGGCTCCATGCTGGCCATCAAGGATGCACACACGCCCCAGTCCCTCCCCTCAAGAATTGTGGGAATGAATGAACCACACTGACTCCATCTTGTGACTCAATTCTGTATCTAGCTCAGTTCCCTTTCTATTCAACTATGGGTCTAGTCCAATGTCTGAATTGTGAAAAAACTTTATTCAGCTATGGGAATTGTGAGAAACCTTTATCGCATTGTTTGAACCTAGCCCTGAGGGCTGGGAAGCTGAACTACTCCTACCTGTTGCTTAGAGACCCTCGGTTATGCTGACCAGAAACCTGGTCATCTGCTAAGATTGATGAAAGGAGTTTTCTCACAATTACACATCTCAAGAAACCCATATGTCTTATCTAAAAACTAGCTCTGTCTGGTCAATCAGTTATTGTTTCCATGTTCCTTTAATTAAACACTGGCAGTTGGGGAATGGGGTGTGAGACACCTCTTTTTCTGAATTCAGGGAATTGCACCTGTTCACTCTCCCCCTCCCAACTTGGAAAGCCCCTATTTTTCCTCCAATTAGAAATCAGATTACCTAAGCTTGTATCCTGGTTTATATGCTGTTGTTTACTCTTAATGCATAAAAATCTATTTCTTCTTGTAGGCAGGGTTCAGTGCCAACTTGAGAAGGCCAGGTTCCAACTTGTTATGCAATTAGCATGCATTGCTTGCTCGAACCTTTGTCTCCTCAGTCGTTTCATCTTTTACCTGCCACGTCCCTCAGAATTTTATCATCTCTAGGGCTATTAGAGGGATTCTAATTAGACAAAAGGTCTTGGCGTGATTCTGTTGTTTGGAATGATCTCAAGAGAAGAATGGAAGAATGGGGAAGAAGAATGAACTGGGAAAGAAGGAAGGATGAATGGGAAAATTTATCTCCCAAAAGTGGAGTGAGAAAGAGAGTTTATGCAATGGAGGGGGCACAGGAGGAAAGCAGGCAACACTTACATTTTATTTTCATCTAAACTGGATCAAGGAGGGAAGAAAAAACATGAACAATTGGGTGTAGAAATTCACCTCACCCAACAGGGAAGTAGGAGGGAAAGGGTGAGAGAAGATGGAAAACAGGCCAAAGGAAAGATTAATCAGAAGCAAAACAGACTCTTGAGATGGAGACAGGGTAAAAACAAGAGAAGGATACATATAGGAAAATAAGATGGAGGGAAACACGCAGTTAACAATTACAACTATGAGTGTGAATGGGATGAATTCATGCATAAAACAAGAGACAGCAGAACAGACTAGAAACAAGAATGCAGCAATATGTTTTAAGAAACACAATTGAGGGCAGCTAGGTGGTGCAGTGGATAGCACACCAGCCCTGGATTCAGGAGGACCTGAGTTCAAATCCAGCCTCAAACACATAACATTTACTAGTTGTGTGAGCTTGGGCAAGTCACTTAATCCCACTGCCTAGCCAAAAAAAAAAAAAAGAAAGAAAGAAAAAGAACAAAAAATAAACACATTTGAAACAGAAAGATTCACATAGAGTTAAAATAAGGGTCTGGAGCAGAATCTATTGTGTTTTAACTAAAATAAAAAAGAACTGTGTGGCAATCAGACCAAGCAAAAGCAAAAATAGAACTAATTAAAAGAGATAAAGAGGGAAACTTATTTTGCTAAAAGGTACCATACACAAACTGAATATCAGTATTGGACAAACATATGCTACATAGCACAACATGCAAAGTCTTTTTTTTTTTTAAGATTCATTCATTTATTTATTTTTAGTTTTCAACATTCACTTCCACAAGATTTTGAGTAACAAATTTTCTCCCCATCTCATCCCTCCACCAACCTCAAGACAATGTGCATTCTGAACACCCTTTCCCCTAATCTGCCCTCTCTTCTATCTCTCCCCCTTCTCTTATCCCCTTCCTCTTCTATTTTCCTGTAGGGCAGGATAAATTTCTATACCCCATTACCTGTATATCTTATTTCCCAGTTGTTGGTGGAAACAAATTTTTAACATTTGTTTTTAAAACTTTGGGTTCCAAATTTTCTCCCTTCCTCCCTCTCCACTTACCCTCATTGAAAAGGCAAGCATCTTGATACAGGTTATACATGTGTAGTCATGTAAAACCCTTCCAAAGTAGTCATGCTGTGAAAAACTAACCATATTTCCCTTCATCCTATCCTGCCCCCCCATTTATTCTATTCTCTCTTTTGACCCTGTCCCTCCTCAAAAGTGTTTGCTTCTGATTACCCCCTTCCCTAATTTGCCCTCCCCTCTATCATCCCCACAATCTCAACCCCTTGCCCCCTATTTTCCTGTAGGGTAAGATAGCTTTCCATACCCAATTGAGTGTATATGTTATTCCCTCCTTAAGCCAAATCTGATGAGAATAAGATTCACTCATTCCCTCTCACCATCCCCCACTTCCCTTCCACTGTAAAAGCCTTTTCTTGTCTGTTTTATGTGAGATAATTTACCCCATTCTACCTCTCCCTTTCTTCTTCTCCCAGTATAATCCTCTCTCACTGCTTAATTTTATTCTCCAGATATCACCCCTTTATCTTCAATTCATCCTGTGTCCTCTATCTATCAATCTATCTATACATACAATTTTTTTCCCCTCCAACTACCCTAATACTGACAAAGGATTCATGAGTTACAAATATCATCTTTCCATGTAGGAATGTAAACAGTTCAACCTTAATAAGTCCCTTATGATTTCTCTTTCTTGTTTATCTCTTCATGCTTCTCTTGAGTCTTATATTTGAAAGTCAAATTTTCTATTCAGCTCTGTTTTTTTCATCAAGAATGCTTGAAAGTCCTCTATTTCACTGAATATCCATTTTTCCCCTGAAGGATTATTCTCAGTTTTGCTAGGTAGGTGATTCTTGGCTATAATCCTATCTTCTTTGCCCTCTGGAATACCATATTCCAAGCCTCTGTGGTCCCTTAATGTAGAAGCTGCCAAATCCTGTGTTATCCTGATTCTGTTTCCACAGTATTTGAATTGTTTCTTTCTGTCTGCTTGCAATATTTTCTCCTTGACCTGGGAAGCCTGAAATTTGGCTACAATATTCCTAGGAGTTTTCCTTTGGGGGTCTCTTTCAGGAGGTGATCAGTGGATTCTCTCAATTTCTATTTTGCCCTCTGGTTCTAGAATATCAGGGCAGTTTTCCTTGATAATTTCTTGAAAAATGATGTCTAGGCTCTTTTTTTTGATCATGGTTTTCAGATAGTCCAATAATTTTTAAATTCTCTCTCCTGGATCTATTTTCCAGGTCAGTTGTTTTTCCAATGAGATATTTCACATTGTCTTCTATTTTTTCATTCTTTTGGATTTGTTTTACAATGTTTTGATTTCTCATAAAGTCACTAGCTTCCAATTGCTCCATTCTAATTTTTAAGGAAGTATTTTTTTTTGGACTTCCTTTTCCATTTGGCCAATTCTGCTTTTGAAGGCATTCTTCTCTTCATTGACTTTTTGGACCTCTTTTGCCATTTGGGTTAGGCTATTTTTTAAGGTGTTATTTTCTTCAATGGTTTTTTTTTGGGTCTCCTTTAGCAAGCTGTTGACTAGTTGTTCATGATTTTCTTGCATCAGTCTCATTTCTCTTCCCAGTTTTTCCACTACTTCTCTTACTTGTTTCTCAAAATTCTTTTTGAGCTCTTCCATGGCCTGGAACTGATTCATATTTTTCTTGGAGGCTTTGGATACAGGAGCTTTGAATTTGTTGTCTTCTTCTGGTTGTATGTTTTGATCTTCTTTGTCACCAAAGAAAGATTCTATGGTCTGACTTTTTTTTTGTGAGGTTTGGTCATGATCCCAGTCAATTTCTTGAGTTTTAAACTCTTTGTTAAGGTAGGGGTCTGCTTCCAGTGTAGAGAATGTACTGTCCCAAGCTTTGGGGGTTTTGTGCAGCTGTTTTCAGAGATTCTTCCAGGGACCTGTAAATTTTCAGTTCTTTCAAGGTGCTATGATCAAGGGTGAGGTGTTTACTCCTTTTCTTGCCTGTGCTCTGGTCTATGAGTGACCACAAGCATTCTTTTCCACCTTGGAACTGTGAGAAGGATTCCCTCTCCACCACCACTACAAGCTCCACCATGCCAGCATCAGTACTGTCACCCAGAACTGTGACCCAGATCTAAGCACAGGCAAAGCAAGAGAATCCTGCCTCAGCACTGGCAAAGAGATCCCTGAAATCCACCTCTGATCAGCCACTGGATTCCCCCTCAGTCTGTGGGCTGGAAGCTCTGGAAGCAGCTGCTGCCCTGGGGCTGCACCTGGCCTGGGTTAGGACCAAGCTTCTCTCTCACAGCAGTCACAGATTTTTCCTACTGACCTTCTAAGTTGTCTGTGGTGTTTGTGGATTGAGAAGTCTGGAAACCGCCACAGCTGCCTGTGATTCAGTCCTCCGAGGCCTGCTCCAGATTCACTGAGGCCTGGTCTTTGTCTGCATGAGCTCCCAGCCTGGTGTGATGGACCTTTCTAATTAACCACCCAGGTTGTCTTGGGCTGGAAATTTGTTTCACTCTGTCTTTTTGTGGGTTCTGCTAATCTAGAATTTGTTTAGAGCCATTTTTTATAGGTATTTGGAGTGATTTGGGGGAGGTCAAGCAAGTCACTGCTTTTCCATCCAAAGTCTTAAAGGAAAAGTTGGATGAGTTACAGGATAAAACAGGAAGTAGAACTATACTAGTAGGGGACCTCAATTTATCCTTCTCAGACCTAGATAAACCTGACTATAAAATAAAAAAAATTAAGGAGATAGTAGAATTTCAGAAAAGTTATATACAATAGACTTCTGGAGAATAAACTGTAGAAGAGTTTTTCATTTTTCTATTTTTTTGTGACTCATTAACCAAATATGACTTAAGCATTCTGAAAATTTCTTTGTTACAAGTAATTAAAAATCACTATGTGAAATAAGTCAATATGTATTGCTAAAAATCAGTATATTTTCAAAAGCAAGTTTCAATATTAAAATAATCACAATATACTATTCATCAAATAAAATGAGTTAAGTACTTTAGGTTTCAGAACGCAGTCTAATTTATGGATAGTAATTAATTGCTAACTGGAAAAGGAAATGGCAAACCACTCCAGTATCTTTGCCAAGAAAACCCCATGGTCAACATTGGCTTGCTGTGGTCCACAGGGTCAGAAAGAGTCAGACACTATTAAATGATTGAACAACCACAACCTGGAGAATAATGAATAAGAATAGAAAGGAGTATACCTTTTTCTTAACTATGTATGACACCTTCACAAAAATTGGCCATAAAAACCTCACAAATAAATGCAGGAAATCAGAAATATTAATGCACCCTTTTTAGACCACAAAGCAATAAAATTATTTTCAATAAAGGGCCTTTAAACCATAAACTAAACAGTCGTCAGAAACCAAATTACTTAATCCTAAAAAATGAGTTAAAATTGTCTTTACATGTAATTAGGAAAAAATAAAATAAGAGGCAGAGTCAAGATGGAGGGAAAAAGGCAGGGAGTTGCCTGAGGTCTTCTCAGTTTCCCTTGAAACAACTTTAAATCAAGCCTCAAAATGAATCTAGAGTGACAGAACCCATAAAAGGATGGGGTAAAACAATTTTCCAGCCCAAGATACTTAGAAGGTCTGCAGGAAAGGTCTCTCTCACTTGGATAAAAGAAGAGTGCAGCCCAGCTTGGACAGTGTCCAGGCAAGCCAGCGTCAGGCTCCTAGGCCCAGCACAGATCAGTAACTGAGGCTGAGTTGTCCTGGCTCAGCAGGCCAGCGGCACAGTGGGTCAGCAGGTGAACCCCCAGCCCTGGTGGCCCCAGGGCAGAAATCCAGAGATCAGGCCTCTGACTCCAGTGGGATGATGGTCCCTGTACCCTAGGAGCAAAGCTCAACTTTAAAAGTCATGAAATAGCCTGGAAAATGAGCAAATAACAAAAACAAAAAGAAACCCTGACCATAGAAGGCTACTATAGTGACAGGAGAAATCAAAACACAAACTCAGAAGAGTACAACAATGTCAAGAAGCTTGCATGTGAAGCTTCAAGGAAAAATATTAATTGGTCTCAAGCCCAAAAAGTCCTCCTGGGAGAGCCCAAAAAGGATTTTAAAAATCAAATAAGAGAGGTTGAAGAAAATTGGGAAGAGAAATGAAGGTGATGCAAGAGAATTGTAAAAAAAAGAGTCAACAGCTTGGAAAAATAAAACAACTTCTTTAAAAAGTAGAATTGGCCAAATGAAAAAGGAGGTAAAAAAGCTAACTCAAGAAAATAATTCCTTAAAAATTAAAGTCAGGCAAGTGGAAGCTAAAGACTCTATGAGACATCAAGAATCAGTCAAACAAAATCAAAAGAATGAAAAAAATAGAAGAAAATGCAAGATATATCATTGGGAAAACAACTGACCTGGAAAATAGGTCCAGGAGAGATAATTTAAGAATTATTGGACTACCTAAAAGCCATGATCAAAAAAAAAAGAGCCTGGACATTATCTTTCAAGAAATTATCAAGGAGAACTGCCCTGATACCCTAAAACCAGAGGGTAAAATAGTAATTGATAGAACTCACCAATCACTTCCTGAAAGAAATCCCAAAATGAAAACTCTCAGGAACATTATAGCCAAATTCCACAATGATAAAGTCAAGGAGAAAATACTGCAAGCAGCCAGAAAGAAGTAATTCAAATATCAAGTAGCCACAGTAAAGGATCAGAGGGCTTGGAATATGATATTCTTGAAAGCAAAGGAAATTGGATTACAACCAAGAACCAACTAGCCAGCAAAATTGAGCATAATCTTTCAGGGGGGAAAATGAAAATTCAATGAAATAAGGGACCTTCAAGCTTTCACGGTTAAAAGATCAGAGCTGAACAGAAAATTCAATTTTCAAATACAAGATTCAAGAGAAGAATAAAAAGGTAAACAGGGAAAAAATCCCATGTTATTCAATGAGGTCAAACTGTTTACATCCCTAAATGGGAAGTTGATACTTGTAACTCTTAAGAACTGTATCTCTATTAGGGCAGTTAAAAAAAGTATTTATATAGACAGAGGGTGTGGGTATAAATTAACTTTGATGTGATGATATAAAAAATTGAGGAGTGGAAAAAAGAGTTATACTGGGAGAAGAGGAAAGGGGGAGGCAGAATGAGGTAAATTATGTCACATGAAGAGGAACAAAAGACCTGTTACAGTAAAGGGAAAGAAAGGAGGGGGATGAGCACTGTTTGAACCTTACTCTCATTGGATTTGGCCCAAAGAGGGAATAACACACACTCAATTGGGTATAGAAATATATCTTACCCTATAGCTAAGTAAGAGGGGAGAGGAACAAGAAAAGTCAGGAGAAGGCCTGATAGAAAGGAGGGCAGATTGGTGGTCAGAAGCAAAACACTCTTGAGGAGGAACAGGGTGAAGTGGGGGAGAGAAAGAGAGAGAGAGAGAGAGAGAGAGAGAGAGAGAGAGAGAGAGAGAGAAAGTATAAACAGAGAAAAATAGGATGGAGGGAAATAGTAATCATAACTATGAATGTGAATGGGATAAACCTTCCCATAAAATGGAGATGGATTGCAGAGTAGATTAAAAACTGGAATCCTAGAATATGTTGTTTACAAGAAACACACCTGAAGCAGAGAGACATATACAGAGTAAAGGTAAAAAACTGGAGCAGAATCTATTATGCTTCAGTTGAAGTAAAAAAAAAAAAAAGCGGGGGTAGCAATCTTGCTCTCAGACAAAGCAAAAGCAAAAATAGATCTAATTAAAAGAGACAAGGAAAGAAACTATACCTTGCTAAAAGGTAACTGAGAAAATGAAGTAATATCAATACTAAACATATACACCAAATGGTATAGCATCCAAATTTCTAAAGGAGAAGTTAAATAAATTAGAGGAGGAAATAGATAATAAAGCTATACTCATGGGGGACCTCAACTTTCCCCTCTCAGAACTAGATAAATTTAATCACCAAATAAACAAGAAAGAAGTTAAGAAGGTGAATATAATTTTAGAAAATTTAGATATGATGGACATCTGGAAAAAATTGAATGGGGATAGAAAGGAATATACCTTTTTCTCAGTGGCACAGGGCACCTACCCAAAAATTGACCATGTATTAGGGCATAAAACCTACAATCAAATGCAGAAGGGCAGAGATATTAAATGTATCCTTTTCAGATCATGATGCAATAAAATTACACTTAATAAAAGGCCATGGAAAGATAGCTTAAAAATTAATTGGAAACAAAATAATCTAAACCTAAAGAATGAGTGGGTCAAAGAATAAATCATAGAAACAATCAATAATTTCATCAAAGAGAATGGCAATGAGACAACATATCAAAATTTATGGGTTGCAGCCAAAGCAATACTTAGGGGGAAATTTATATCTTTAAATGTGTGTATCAATAAAACAGAGAAAGAACAACTCAATAAATTAGGCATGCAACTAAAAAAAAACTAGAAAAAGAACAAATTCAAAATCCCCAATTGAATACCAAATTGGAAATCCTGAAAATCAAAGGAGAGACTAATAAAATTCAAAGTAATAAAACTATTGAATGGAGCAGCTGGGTGGCACAGTGGATAGAGCTTTGGTCCTGGAGTCAGGAAGACTTGAGTTCAAATCTAGCCTCAGACACTTGACACTTACTAGCTGTGTGACCCTGGGCAAGTCACTTAACCCCAATTGCATCACCAAAAATTAAAAAAAAACTATTGAACTAATAAATAAAACTAAGGTCTGGTTTTATGAAAAGGTTAACAAAATAGATAAACCTTTGGTTAATTTGATTTAAAACAAAAAAGAAGAAAGTCAAAATACCAGTATCAAAAATGAAAAAGCTGAATTCACCACCAATGAAGAGGAGATTAAAGAAATAATGGAGAAATTTTGTTTTACATGACTACTCATATTTGTAATAAGTTTTGTTTTTCTTGCCTTCTCTTTGGGTGCGGTGAGAGGGAGGGAAGGAGAGAATTTGGCAATGGGGGAGGGTAAAATAATTTAAAAGTCTCTGTGATTTAAAGAATAAAAGAAAGTTGTTACTACAGCCATGTCACTGGGAAAGAGCAAAAGAGGGTCTTCTGCTCCCCCACTCTCTCACTGCCAATGTGGGATGCAGCTGGAGACTGTCCAAGCCCCACAGAAATCCATCCTCCCTCCCACATCCTCCCTCCAACAAGCCTTCTTGCCTGAGGCAAGCAACAAAGGAGGCTCAGGTTGGGCTCTTTGCCACCTGGCATGCAGGACAAGAGGCCAGCTTCTTTGGAAGCCAAGATCTCAGGGTGCCCTGTGGCCTCCAGATTTGGAGTGTAGAAGACTGAGCATGCCCCTTTTTCTGGGCACCAAAGGAGATTAAGAGGAACTGGACTAGAAGGACTGGACAGTCCAGTGGGGAGGGTAGCTTCAGATGGAGGTAGAATTGACAACTGGCAATTGATTGGATAAGAGAGGAATCCAAGTGATTCCAAGGTTGCAATTCTGAGTGCTTGGAGGGCAAGGGTGCCTGAAATGCCCTCACCACAAGATTACTCAGGCTTTGGTCCTCTCACACCTTCTCAACTCTCCCTCCTTGACCTGTTCCCTCTAACTGGAGGGCTGGAGGGTAGAGCAAAGCCTTCCTTGTTAGAAGGCTCACAACCTTTCAGGTAAAGTGATGCGTAGCTTTGACTCCATGGAACTTTCTGCCCTGGTATTGGGTACCTCCCATCCCTTCCCATTAGATTATAAACTCCCTGAGGGTAAGGACTGTCCCTCTTTCTTATTTGTGACCCCAGCACTTAGGACAAGTGCCTGGTACATTACTATATGCTTAATAAATATTTATTGAATTGATAGGTTAGGGGCAATATTATGTGATCTGTTTTGCACAGGATGCATTTGAGATGCCTAAAGCAATTGGAATGGTGTTGTGTCCAGTAGCGTCCAAGCACAAGTGAGTGCTTAATTGAGAGCCCGAATGGCCAGATAGAGAGAATGTTGGACTTAGATTCCCAAAGGCCTGAAATTCCACCACAGACACCTACTAGCTTCTGTGACCCTGGGAAAGTCACGTGACTTCTCTGAGGCTCTGTTTCTTCATCAGTAGATTGGGATAATGGCTGAGGGGCTTATCTCACAGGGCTGTCTTGAGGGCCAGATGAGTTAATGGGTACAAAATGAACTCTGAACTTTAAGGTGCTGCATAAATATCAGTTATTAACACTTTTTATTTTATCATGTATGTGTGGACTGGCTGGTTCTCAGAGGTTCTGATGTGGGGGAAAGGAGAGAGGTTTCACATCAACCTTCAATAAGAAAATAAGCCCTCACACCAGCAAGCTTCAGGCGACCCACCCACAACCCCACAAGATAGAATATATGTGTTCGATTGCCCCATTTGGCATGTGAGGAAATCCAAGCACAGAGGGTCTAAAGCAGGTCAGATCCAGGTTCCCCATGCAGAACTCTGCACCACAATGTCCACCAACCCCAGGACACAGGAGCCCCTATTCCTAGGACAGTAACTGCTAACTAGTCCCAAGGGGCTATCATTTCTTTGGGAAGGGAATCCCTCTTTCCCTCCAACCCCTACCCCAGAGAGGCTTCTTGGTCCTGAGTTGAAGCAAATGGAATTGGGGGCCTCCGTCTCTTCTAAGGAAGGGGAGAATCCCACATTAAAGGGAGCTGAAAGAGTCAATGTTCATCCAGTTATTAGAGAAAGCTTTCCTTCCAAGAAGTGGATGCCTAGCAACCAGAGAGCGATGGTGCTGTCATAAGACTGATCCAGATCAAAGTCCAGCCTGCTAGAGGGGAAGCTAGATCAGGTTAGGGGAGGTACTGAACTGTGCCCAGAAAAAAGGGCCTGAGACTGTGAGGGCCATATCCCTGGGTCAGAGACTGCTGAGGTGAAGGGAGATCTCTGAGGATAAACTCAGCACAGGTAGAATCTGAAGGTGGGTAGCAAAGGAGGAAACACAGTGAGTAGCCTTGCAAGTTGCAAAGCGTGAACTGCCCCCCTCCATCTCCCCTCTCCCCAGAGGAAATCCAGGGTCCAGCCAAATTGAGTCACAGGCTAGAGGCCAGTGCCAGTGAGCAGGAGCCTTGCAGACTTCTTCCAGGATGGTCAAAGCAGTAGCCACTGCAGAGGGACAACCAAACCCCGCTGCTCTAGCCAAGGATAATTGTGTCCTGAGTGAAAAACACAAAAGCCCAAAACCACTCCTAAGACAGGCACAGGAGAATGGCACATGTGGACGGATGCCCAGTTGGATCACGTCCAGATGAAGGTAGCCAGGCTGGTGGTGAGATGACTGGGCAGCAGACCAGGTGAAGAGGAGAAGGAAGAGGGAAGAAGAAGAAGAGGAGGAAGAGGGGGGGAAGAAGGAGGAGGGAAAAGAGAGTCATTTTGAATCATATTTCAGTCATATTCAACTCCTTGTGACCCCAATTGGGGTTTTCTTGACAAAGATACTGCAGTAGTTTGCCATTTCCTTCTCCAGCTCATTTTTACAGATGAGTAGACTGAGGCAAATGGTAACTTGCCCAGAAAGAGGAGAAGAGGGTTCCAGGGACCCGGCTATGGGACAAACTTTTCCTGGTCACCAGGAGGGTCCACCAACAAACCTGCTCTTTTATTTGTAACAAATAAATAAACAAGTCACTCCCCCGTGTGGAAGGCTCACACTTGCAGCATGAAACATGGAGCCAGAGGACTCATTTCCACACTCCTCAAGGAGAAGACAAAGGGGAGCCCCAAAATTACCAAAAGGAAACATGATTTTCTAAAAGGTGCTTCAGGGAAATGTGGCCCTTTCAGAAAAGACCCCTCTGGGTTTGTTTTTTGAAATCAGTTCAAAGAGTGTTAGGGAACCACAGGCATTGTCCTTCTCAAACCACTGGAAAACTGCCCAGGGAACAGGGTTCATGCTCTCCATTGTCACAGACTCAGACTGGGGCTCCCTCCCTGTGGTCTGGTCCTAATTATAGACCTGGGGAACAGGAAGGACCTGGAAATCCAGATGGATCACCTGATCCCTAACAGAAGGGTCAGGAACCAGCCCCACAAAAGCCTGAATTTCCTGTGGAGGCAAGCCCAGGGTTGGGGTGGGGTGGGGAGTAGGAAGCAAGCTAACCTGATGTTTTACAGCCTCGTCAACCAGGCTGGGATCTGGGACAAAAGTGAGTGGGCGCAATAATTTCACTCTCTCCTTCCACTTGTTAGATTTTTGTGGGGATTTCTGTCTGTAACTAAACAAACAAGAAATGTCAGGGCTCTTAGCCAGCTTACACAGGAGAAAAGGCAGAAAAAGAATTCAAGGTAAACTTGCCTGGGCAAGATGTATTCAGATTTCAAAATCACTGGCAAATGCAGCTGAACTGATGTGACCCTGTCCCTGTGGCCCGCCTCGGACCTCCACTTTGTGGAGAGGCCCAGGCCACCAGCCATCCTTACCCTCTTGGCTCTGCTGCCGACTGCTGGACCCCCTCCCCCACAGGGTACCTCCCCAGCTGCTGATTCACTTGTGTTGGTCCTCCCAGCCTTTAGCACCGTGCCTGACACACAAAGACCCTGAAATGCTCCTTCTCTTCTTTCTTCCTAGAGCCTTAGATCATAGAGCATATTCCTAATGGTGCTTGTCATGCGTCTTCTCACTGCCTCCTCCACATCCTTTGAGGGTAGGTGGCATGAATAGTGTTATCCTAATTTTATAGACAACATAAGGGGAAGGGGAGGGGGGAGGGCGAAAGACAGACAGGCAGAGGCCCAGAGAGCTGCAGAGACAACAGAGACAGAGAAAGAGACAGCAAAGGAAGAAGAGAAATAAAACGGCAGACTGAGAAAGAGACAGAAAGAGGGACACAGAGACAGAAACAGAGAGGCAGAGACAGAGAAAGAAACAGACCGAGAGAATGAGAGAAGCAAAGACAGGGACAGAAAGACAGAGAGAAAGGTGTGTAAACAGTAGCCAGAGGTCACTCAGCTGGCAGCACCAGAACATCTCCTGGCTCCCACACCAGAGCTCTCGCCACGATCCTGCAGGGGCTTGGACAAAGCACTCTCCTCCCTTGCCCAAACCTCCTGCCCCAGGAACCAAAGGCACCAGCCCCATGTCCTGACAAAGCCTAATTTAGCACCCACCACACCGAGGCCCACACCCTGAAAAGCTCAAAGAAATAGCCACTTTCAGCCGTAGGTCCGAGCCCGCTGGACTGCCAAGGTCACCCCTTCATACGAACTGAAGGGAACGAAGACCAGATGCCTGCCTGGCAAGGGGAGGGTCAGACCTCTCCCTGCACAGGAGAGCTCAGCGTGGCTACCGGATCTTCCAGCCCTGGGTGGTCTGCTTCCTTAGGGGAATTCCCCAGGGGGTCAGTTAGCAGGGAAGCAAGTCGCTTAGCTGTACAGCTGAGCAGAGACCTTCGTGTCGGGCTCCCAGAGCCCGCTGGGGCTCAGGGCCTCAGCTAAGAGGAAAGGAAGGGCAAGAGAGGAAGAAGAAGGGAGGAGAAAGAAGGGGGAGCGCTCCCGGGAGTTGGTGGGGGCCCTCCTTGGACTGATGGCCGCTGCTACCTTCCTCAGGGAAGCCCGCAGGGCCCGGTGCTCCTCCGTGTAGCTCAGCGGGTCTGCGCTGCTGGGGCTGCCACCTTCCTGGGTAGTCTGTGGGGAGGAGGGATGCGAGGAGCAGCTGCGGCTGCCCTTGGGGATCCCTGGAAAAAGGGACTGGGCCCCGTCTGGACTGCTCAGCCAGCGTCCAGCCAGCGCAGCGCAGCGGCGGGCCATGATGTACAGAGACAAGGGAGTACCGGAGAGGCCAGCAGGCTAGGGAGTGGGCCAGCACGGAGTGGGGCCTCAGCTCCCAACCTCTCTCGGCTAGGCCGCCTCTACCACCCACCTCCCTCCAGTCAGCCCCTCCCAGGACAAAGTTCGTCTAGCCCTGGTGCGTAGGTAGCCACCCCTCAGGCTCAGGGAGCATCCTGGCTGCCTACCCACCAGCCCAGCCTCCCAGAACCCAGGCCCGATTTTGGCAGAGAGGGATGGTGAAAAGGGGGGACAGAGCTTTATTGAGGGAAAGGAGGACTGGAGGCGTGGGCGGGGCTGCTCCCCAGCAGAGCGTTGTCGGAGCCGGCGCCTCTTTCGGCAGCCCAGGGGCGAGGGTCGGGAAGACTTCCAGAATCCGCTTCTGGAGCCGCCGGAATCATAGGGCCAGAGCTTTAGCGTTTCCCTGCAAAGCCGCGAGGAAACACACACTTGTGACTATGTCCGGGGGAACCTAAGGTCTGGGCAGAGCCGCCTTGGCCTTGGCCTTGGCCTTGACCTTGGCTGGCAGCCGGGGCGGGGGAGGGGGGAGCCGCTCAGGAGATCGTGCAGCCTGCTTTCTCCTTGTACGGATTCTTGTCTTCCGGGATGCCCTTCACCAGAGGGTCTTCACCACAGCGCGCCTCGATGTACTTCTTGATTTCTTCGGAACACTTGGAAACCTGAAAGCAGAGAACAATGTGTCAGGTGGGACTGCCTGAGGAGGCCACCAAAGGCCTGGTTCTACCTGCCCAGCTGCCAGTGCCCTCTCAGAAAGCTTTCCGTTTCCTGTCTACCTGGCTCTCTGCATGTGGTCTGCCCATCAGACTATGAGCTCCCTTTGAGCAGAGACGGGCCTTTTTTCTTAGCCTCAGGGCTCAACAGAACAGTGCCTGGCACACAGTTGGTGCCTAATACATGCTTCTTGGTTTGACGGGGCCTCAAGTGAGTGCAAAGCTCTGGGGACAGTGGCCACAGAACCTTCTCCTGTGGAAGCTGTTACAATTTTCCCATTCATGTGAGGAAGGAGAGAGCCTGTTTCCATGATTTCTGTCCTTTCCATAGTTACTCTGCAAGGCTATAGCTTGCTTTTAAGCCCTGCTACTTGTGAATGTGGACTGGAATGTTTATTCTTGCCCTGTTGTTCAGGCATGTCCAACTCTTCCTGACCCCGTCTGGGATTTTCTTGGCAAAGATACTGGAGTGATTTGCCATTTCCTTCTGCAGCTCATTATACAAATGAGAAGCTGAGGTAAACAGGGTTAAGTGACTTACCCAGGGTCGCACAGCTAGTAACTGTCTGAGGCCATATTTGAACTCAGGAAGATGAGTCTTCCTGACTCTAGGCCAGGCGCTCTATCCACAGTGACACTTAGCTGCCCCAGACCATTTGTTAGGGGTTACAAAGACCTGGAAAATGACATCTGCCCTTAAGGAGCGAATGTTTTGCTCTACTGTGTACAGAGTTTAGCAAACAGGAAAATCTGAGGTGGAACATTAACCCATGGGGACATTCGACATTGCACTTCAGAAATGAAGGGGTGCTGAGCAGCCCCAAAGGAATTCTGATGAATGCTCCTCCGTGCAGTCTTTGCTTGACCACCTCTGCAAAGGGGAAGTCCGCCAACTCTGACTCCACCACCATCTTCACAGTTCTCAGCTTTTCTTCACATCAGACCTTCCTACCCACTGCTCCAGTCTCTGCCCTCTGGGGCCAAGCTGAACTGAGAGTAACCCTTCACATCTTAGCCCTTCAAAGGCTTTTGTCACCCCTTAATGGTCTGTTTTCCAGCCTAAATAAGCCCAATTTTTTCAATCAGCCTTCCTAGGGCACAGACTTGAGGCTCTTCACTGGTCACCCACCCCGAACACTCTCCAGATTCTTAATATCCTTCCTAAAATGTAATACCCAGAGAGGGTTGGGCACCAGACCTGTTATTTCACGGGTCTACAGAATTCCTGGGAGAGGAAACTCTCTCTACTAATGCATTGTGACACCGACCTTGCAATTTACTGGCTTTGACAGTTGCCTAGAACGGTGAGAGGCACAGTGACTTGCCTAGGGTCATAATCCTGATATGTCTGAAGTGAGACGTGAACTTCCAATGAGATAAAATGTGTAAAGCACTTAGCACATATTTGGTGCTAAATAAACGCTTGTTTCCTTCCTTCCTGGCTTAGAGGCAGGCTTGTAGCCACCATGCCACACTGCTTCCAACTGAACCCAATATTGCAAGCATAGTCTGCCCAGGGCAGAGTAAAGGAGGTCTCTTTCCAGCCTGTCCCTGGATGTTCTCCCAGGATTGCATTCACTGTCTCACCCACAACATCACTGACTCTTCCCAGTCACCACCAAGTCACATTGCCTGCACTCTAGCAGAGTCCATCCTCCCCATTCTCCTCCCACTGGAATTTGGACTCCACTGGGACCCTAGGCTCAAACTGGTGAGTTTTGCCTTATCTTGTCTGGTCCTGGGCCCACCCTACCACTCCCTGACCATCTTTAAGATATGCTAACCTCCTGATTTCCAACTCCATTAGTCACCCCAAATGAAAAGGCATGGGAGAGTTGTGATCTTCACCCTTGAAGGGATGCTGTCATCGATGAGGTGCTGGCTCCAGGATCAGATGTGACCCACATTTCTTGATATGGATCTCTCAGGACCAAGAGAAGGGATTTATCTAGAATCCCGCATCAGGCCGATATTCAGTCTGGGACCATCGTATGGATTTTGCTCTTTGAAAGCTAAATGTCTCCCCATTTGAGCTCTAACCTTGACATCCCAATCCCCAGGATGCTACCAAAAGATATGCCTTTCAACAAACATTTAATGCTAAGTATCTGCAAGGCACTGAGGTAAAATAGACATAGTCATTACCCTCAAGAAGCTTACAGTGTAATAGAAGGTATGAAACATGTAAAGAAGCTTGAATAAGTGAGGTTAGGGGAGGGGTACAGCAATAATGTATCCTGACAGATTCGAGGACTCAGGGTTCATGTTGAACTGAAAATATCTGGGAAAGTTTCATGGAAGAGGCAGCATCTGTGCTGGACCATCAGAAGAATGACTTGGACAAGCAGAGATGGCAGGAACGATCTGTCCTGGGCATGCCTGAATACACTGAGACAAGAGGTGTCCAGTGAGTATAGAGTATGCACAAGAGAATATGATAAAATAAGGCTAGAAAGGAAGATTGGAGCCTGACCTCAGAGAGCCTGGAATGCCAGGTTAAGTCTGCATTTTAATCAGTAAAAAATAGAGAGCTACGAAAGACAATCAATGAGATTGTCCCTTGAAGAAGTTGTTGGTTAAAGGAAGCTAAAGAATGGCTTGGAGAGACAAGAGAAAGGAGGCAGAGTGGCCAATGAGGAGATGGTGGCTCTTGCAATATCCCAGGTGAGAGGAGATAAGACCTGAATTATAGAGGTAACCATGGGAGCAGAGAGAAGGGACCAGATTCAAGAGATGACATGGCAGCTGGATTGACCAGACCTGCTTGGCTTTCAAAGAAAGTCAATGGGAACAGCTAGTTGGGCCCTCCATGGGAATAGAGATCTACTTTGGAAGAGGCCATTTAGGGACATGGGGATTGAGGACCTTGTGGGCTGGGGAGAAGGAGGACAGACACAGGACCACATTCCAGGGGAGAGGTCATCTTCCTAGAAGTGATATTTGAAGTCATGGCAGAAGATGCAAACATAAAAGGAGAGAATGTAGAAACAGAAGACAGCAGAGGAATGAGTCTTGAGGGGCATCCATGCTGAGGAGCTGGAAGAAGGAAAAGAAATAGCAAAGCACCCCAAGAAGGACCATTCAGAGAAGAGGATAGAGAACCAGACAGGAATCAAAAACAGAAGCTGCAAGCATAGGACAAGATCATTGGGCTGGGTTTCTGAGACCTCGGGGTGTAGGTGAAACTGGACAAGCCTGTTCACCTCTTCGGGACTCAGTCTCCTCATCTATAAAATAAAGCAATTGAACTAGATGGCCTTTGGGGTCCTCTCTAGGTCTGCTAGAGAGAGAGAGAAAAAGAGAGAGAGAGAGAGAGAGAGACGAGGGGGAGAGAGAGAGAAAGAGAGAGAAAAAGAGAGAGAGAGAGAGAGAGAGAAAAAGAGAGAGAGAGAGAGAGAGAGAGAAAGAGAGAGAGAGAGAGAGAGAGAGAGAGAGAGAGAGAGAGAGAGAGAAAGAGAGAGAGAGGTCGAGAGGTCTGATGGTTGCATAGCATCTCCCTTATTCCCATGGAAAAAATCAAAATAACCACATTAAAGGAAACATTATTGGTTTTTTGGGTGTTCTAGGAAGCTGGAAGCTGGCTCAGCCAGTGTGTGACTGTCCCAAAAGGCAGGTCTTTGAAAAAATACACCCCATAAGTTTCATCCTTTAACCCTCTATGAACAGGAGTTGTCTCCAGGCACAGCCCAAAGACAGATCTGACCAAAAGGAGACCAAGCCTGCAGTCCTTAGTCTCCCTAATTACACTGTACACCAGTGCAGCAAGGATTGATTAAGCTCTTACCTTGTGCCAAGTACTGCACTAGGCCCTGGGGACCCAAAGACAAAACTAAAACAGTCTCTGCCTTCCAGGAACTTGGGAGGGGGAGGAAGGAAGGAGAAGGGAGGTCAAAGCTCACATAAACATACAGAATGAGGAGACTTCGCTTGTGCAGGGCACTCTGGCCAACCTTCCCAGCCAGTCCCCAGGAGACCTCCATGGGCAGAGGGAAGCCCACAGCACTTCCCTAATGTTATTTCATTCTGTGGAGAGAATGTTGGGGTCAGCACAGTCCCCTTGGGCTCCTCTTGCCTCTTGGCTCCCTGGGCTTGAATCCACTGGTATAGGTGAATGAAGGAAACCATTTATTTTATCTTAAGAAATGCTTGTTGATTGAGAGATTAAGGGAAGAAAAGTTATCTCCTCAAAGAATTCCTAGAAAGAACTGGGCCAGGACAGGATTTGGATACTTCTGCCTTGAGGCCCAGTTCCCTGAAGTTGGGCCTGGAACCTTGCCCCCATCCTTTCCTCCATATTCCCCAGAAAAGGCAGCCTGTCAGAGGCGGGAGGTTTGGGGCAGAGGAGCACAGAGCTGCCACAGGGATAGGAGTTTTAGGAAGGAAACCTAAGGCTGTCTCCTGTGGCTCTAGAGACACCAGAAAGGCTGCTGTCTCTGCCTTAGCTACTAAGCCCCGGGATGCGGCTGGAAGGACTTGACCCCACACTTCCTCCCACGGGTGGTGGCCTCAAAGTTCTTCTTCCAGCGGGGAGGAACAAAGAGCATACCGACCTTGGCTGCCCAGCTCTCGATTCCCATCTGCCCTCACCTCACTCCTCACTAGGCCGCTGCTCCCAGGCGGGCTCCCCCCTCCCATCTCAGCCTGGAGAGCCCTGGGGGCCAGAGAGGCTCGCTTCCCCAGCACGAAACCCGCCTCTGGCCAGCGGTCTGGGTTATGGGGGTGGGGCTAGGGGTCACCTGCTGCCTCTGCAGCTTCGCCTCCTTCCGGAGCTGCGCCACCTCCATCTTCAGCTTGTCCTTCTCCGACAGGTCTTCGACGTGAACTGCGGGCATCTTCTCTCTGCGGAAGGTAGAGGAAGGGGCTCCAAGCCGGACCCGGAGCTGCCTCGGTAGCAGGGCTTGTGGAGGTTGGCCCAGAGCGGAAGCTGCGCCTGCCTCACCTCGCCCAACTCACTGCCATCGAGGCATGGGGCCCTCGCGCCCCAGCTCCTCCTGGGCACAGTTTCCCCTCCCAGGGCTCATGGCACAACGTCTACCAAGATCTAGATGCCCCGCGATGCGGATCTTCTCGCC
Organism: Vombatus ursinus; assembly: GCF_900497805.2. Taxonomy (NCBI): domain Eukaryota; kingdom Metazoa; phylum Chordata; class Mammalia; order Diprotodontia; family Vombatidae; genus Vombatus; species Vombatus ursinus. The sequence goes on along the minus strand of NW_020954595.1, from coordinate 15,548,412 downwards.
TGTCCAGTCCCATCTCATCGCCAAGGGGACGTCCCAGCTCTTCCTGGGCACAGCCTCCTCTCCCAGCTCCCAAGGGTCCGGCCGATGCCCCACGACCCCGACCTTCCCGCTGAGCCTCCACGCGCCCAGTCCCATCCTACCTCTGTAGGGTCGGAGCCCCGATTCTCAGTTCTCGGCACACAGAGACACCCTTCCCGGCTCCTAGCACTGAGTGTAGCCCTGCCCTGGGATGTTCCAAGCGAAGCATCCCCCCAGCCACACACACACACACACACACACACACACACACACACACACACACACTACTTCTACTCACATCTGGTCCAATCCCACTGCCATAGGGGCCCAGCACCCAGCTTCTCAGCTCCTCATGGCCACAGACTCCCCACCCAGAGGACCCTGGAGGACCCTGGCACGGCTTCCACCAAGGCCTCGGGATGTCCCACACTCGAGACCCTCCCACTGTTCTTCCTCGGTCCCTGACCGGTCCCACCGCGGGTGGCGACGCTCGTGATCTCCAGCTCCCTGAACCCCGTCCCCTTCTGGCTCCTGACGGTGCATCCACTTGGGCCTCGTGGTTATCGAAACCCAGAATCTCCCCTGGGTCTTTTAGGACCTTTGGAGCCCTGTCCCAGAAAGGGGCCAGGGCCCTTACAGGGTACCTGCCGGAGGGGAGGGGGTCAGGGCAGTTGAGGAGCGAGGGGGTTACTCATGGGCTTCCCAGGCTACCCTTCAGAGTGCTGGCGGACCCCCAAGGCTGGATCCCCGGATCTCAGACTTAAACCTAGGAGAACATTGGAGATCCTCGAGTCTTCTCTCCTGTTCCAAGCCCTGCCCCCTCCCACTCCAACCCTTACAAGGGAAAAACCCTGACAAGTAATCTAGAGAAGGAGAGAGACTTGCCTGAGATCACCCAGCTAGTAAGTAGCACGGTCACAATTCAAACTCAGGATCTCTGCTGCCAGCGCCAGCGCTCTGCCTACTGCGCAGCCCGCCTGGACCCCCGGGGCCCAAGAGCAGGGAGGCGGCTCTGAAGCGAAGCAGGTCAGAGGGTTGGGGCTGGGTTTCTTGTTTTTAGAAGTTACATCCGGGCTTTGTGTGTGAATCAAGGAAGAGGATGCGGCCCTTCCAGAACCCTAGTCCCCTATGGGGCCATCCTTCCCTCCCGTCCCGGGCTCCACACCGCCCCTCTCCAGCCAAGTCTGTTTTCCCTGGGGCAGGGGTGGGGGGCAGCTGAGGAGGAGAGGTTGGGAGGAGGCTGTGGTTGGGAATCAGCTGACAGGGCAGATTGCCTTCTTGTCGGGTTCCTAAGACCCAGGTTGGTTTTCCAAGGACCTAGCATTAGCCATGTGTAACTGGGGCCCCCAGGGGACTCAGCCTGAAGGCAGGATCTGGTTAGCTGGATCTGAGACGCCCCATGAACCGTTTGATAATTAGGGAGAAGTGGGGGAAAGCTAATAAATGCAACAAAAACTGGGGATCAGAGAGCCTTTTAAAGATTAAATCTTCATACCTACTGTCTCCTTTGATCTTCAAAATGACCTAGTGAGCATACCCTGCAGGTATCATTATGCCTGTTTTTTTTCATTTGGGGAAACTGAGTCACTGAGCGATGAAGTGGCTTCCCATGGTTAACACAGTAGTGTCTGAGGCAGACCTTGACCATGGGTCTGCTTGAACCCAGGACTCTTTCAGGAGAAAGAGGCAACATTGCCTATGGGCAGTCCTCCCCTCCCCCCATGCCCTCCAGTACCTACACACACACATATACACACACACAGACATACACACACAGAGACATACACACACACATGCCTCCTGCTGCTGGTTTGATAGTTTTGTGTGCTGTACACTCACCTACAAACCCTCAGATTGCTCATCCAGATGTCTGGAAGGCTCAGGAAACAGCAGAACCAAACAGAAACTCAGAACTTTTTTTTAATTCAGAATTTAACAAGCATCAAATAAAATGGGTATCTCCATAGACAGAGTAGAACAGGAAGAGAAGCTTCGGTGTGAAGCTGTGGGTCTCCTCTGTCCAGTTTGATTTTCCTTGTTCACCTATAAGAAGTCCGTCCTGCAGCTTTGGTCGCTGTCCTGCTGTCTGTCAGTTTTTTGGCCTTCCTTCTGTTTGCTGCATTTTTGAAAAGGGTGCCTCAATGCCCCTCTCCTTTGTTTTGTTTTTTTTTTTCTCATCTTGATCCACTCTAATTCCTCGCACCTTCACCCTCTGGGGAAAAAAAGGAAAAAGAAAGCCCTTGTAACAAACACGCACAGTCCAGCAGAACTGACTGACCTTGGCTGTGTCCTAACATGGACATTTAATTCTGTTTCTTGGGTCCGTTGCCCAGCTGTCAGGAGGTGGGCAGAATGCTTCATTATACATCCTCCAGAGCTGTGCTTGGTCACTGGACTAAACAACCCAACTCTCAACGAGATGCAAAAGCACTAGGTGAACCCTAGATGGGACCTCAGTTGTCAAAGGAGCCGTCCAGCCAGGTGCAGTCATGTTCACCATTTTGAGGGTAATTACCATTCCATCTGCTTCTTGGGCCTCTGGGAGTGGCTGCTTAAATCTCCACCCTAACTCCTCTGATCTTCAAGGCCCCTTCCCTGAGGCCTACAAACAGTCACAGGTCTCCTCCAGCCTTAAAGCCCCCAGGTTGTTGTACAGCATCCTTCTTCCCTTTCAGTCAAACACTCCTTGACTTCTCTTCCCTTCTCCTCATTCTCTTCTCAACCCAGTGGCTTCCACCTGGGCCCCTGGACTGGAACTGCTCTTCCCAAGGTTTCCATTGATGGCTTACTTGCCAAATCTGACAGCCTTTGCTGCATCCTTATCTTTCTTGGCCCCTCTACAGCCTTCAGCATTGTTTTCAGGATCCACTCTCCCCTCTGGGTTTTCATGACCCTGCTTACCCTTTCCTGATCATCCTCCTTCCTGTCCAGCTCTTCCTTCTTAGTACCACTTTCTGAATCATCACCTACAGTCTGGACCCTATGAATGAGAGAGAGCTTCAACCCTCTAGCCTTGGTCTTATCTCTCTATACTATCTCTCTTGGTGATCTCATCTGCTCCCATGGGTTCACTGATCATCCCTGTGCAGATGACCCCCACGTGTATCAATACAGCCCCAGCCTCTCTCCTAAACTCCAGTCCCCCATTACTGACTGCCTTGTGGATATTTTGAAATGGATGCTCCATAGGCATCTCAAACTCAACAGGCCTAACATGGATCTCATTGACTCCTGCCTCAAACTTACCCCTTCCCAACTTACCTGTTTTTGCCATACGCCTCCAGAAGAATCTCAGCTCTATGGGGGAGAAAACTATTTTTGTTTGATCTTTGTTTCTCCAACAGCTCAAGAGATTGGATTGGATTGGATGCCAGCTCCTGTGGCAGAGTGGGCTTGTGGGTCTAGTGGATAAGGAATGTTGTGCTGTCACAGATAAAGTCACAACTGTTTCAAAATGGGTTTATATAATCACACATTATATGGACTATTTGTGCCCAACCAGTGGTAGAGCCTTCCAAGCTTGTATTGGTCTGGTCAGCCACAGTTAGGGACACTGTACATTGACCCCATCACAGAGATGCCATTTTGGTTGTCTCCACGAAATACAACCAACTAAGCATGTGATGGCATTAATAATCAGTTAACAAGCATCACTTAAGCACTTATTATGTGCTTAAGCCAAGCAATTTAGATCAATTAAACAAATGTTTAAAGAGCTCCTGCTGGGCTAGACATTGGAGATAACAAGACAGACATAGACCCTGCTCTCAAGACTGAGTGTGGGGAAGGGGTCAGGTATAGAAAGAACTGATACAGTGGAGAGGGAACATCAGGGATGGTGGAGTCATGGAAGCTGTGTGAAGGTGAGGGCATTGAAGGAGAGGAACAGTGACAGAGGGTGGGGGTGGGTGCCAGTCCAGGCAAGATGAACCATGGGATCCAAATCATAGGGATGGGAGAGGGAAGGACAAGAGCAAGGGTGGGAAATAGACCACTTTGGCCTAAAGATAAAGGATGGAATGTGTAGTGGTGTGGGATGGAAGTTGGGGCAAATTGAGGACAAATCCTCAAATCAGGATCAGAAGTTTGGGCTTTATTCGGTTTTATTCTGCTTTATGGCAATTGTGAGTGGCGGTGGCCCTATCCAGGTCCCTTCAGATTTCAAGCTGCACTTCTACCATTCAGGTCCTGTAGCAGCAAATCATATTTGGGCTGAGGCATACTGACTTTCGACAAGAAAAGCAACTTCCAAGGGGCTCCTTCCTGTTCCTAGTCCTTACATATGGGTAAGGCATGCGGAAGACTGAATTTACAAAATATCAGCTGGAGAGAGATAGACAGATGAAGACACAGAGACAAGAGAGACAGAGACACACAGAGAGAAGAGAGACAAAGACAAACAGAGAGACAAGAGAGACAGAGACACACAGAGAGAGACAGAAAGCCAAGAGAGACAGACAAGAGAGGCAAAGACAAGAGAGACAGAGACAGAGAGACAAAGAAAACAGAGAGAAAATGGAGAGACAAGAGAGACAGAGACATAGAGAAGAGAGACAGAGAGACAGAAAGTCAAGAGAGACAGACAAGAGAGACAGAGAAAGACAAGAGACAGAGTCAGAGAGACAAAAAAGACCAAGAGAAAACAGAGACAGAGACAAGAGAGACAGAGACAGACAGAGAGACAAGAGAGACAGAGACACAGAGACAGAAAGCCAAGAGAGACAAAAACAAGAGAGACAGAGACAGACAAGAGAGACGGACACAGAGACAGAGAGAGCCCCCAGCTCAGGTGCTCTGGGCAGTGAATAGCTACAGCCCTCCCTGGGCTCCCCCATTCTCCTTTCTCTATTACCTTTAACCTAATTCCCTGGGTTTCCGAAGAAGCAAGCCCTGAAGACAACAGGAAGGAGTGGCCAGCAGCCTCTGGTCAGGGACAATGGCAGTGATTTCATTTCCTCTTTGGTCTCTATCCTGCCCCAAACCCTCCAGAGTGTCTACTTTAAGTGCCCTGGTCCTAGATTCCTCCCAACAGTGAGGTGGCCTGGCTTTCAGAATGCTTCCAGCTCCTTTTGTCCAAACTAGTGGTCTCTGGGAACCGGAGAACTTACATGAAATGCCAGACACACCCTCCCTGGCCTGAGAGAAGTGTGAAACATTCTCCCACCTCCACCAAATTCCTGTAGCCTGAAGGCAAATGTAAAAGGAACACCGTCTGGGATAGAAAGAGCCATCAATGGGGCCATGTTTGATGTCATCAAACGCTCCCTCTCTCCCTCTCTTTGGGTCTGGCCAGGCAGCCATCACACTCTCCACCTGGCACCAGAAAACCACTGGGGAGCTTATCTTGGCTAAAGTCTAGTTGAGCTGTATCTTCAAACCCTTTTGATTTACCAGTCTCAGAATTCTGTCAAAAAAGGGAAATGAAGTTAGCTTGCCATAAATTGTTCTTAAAACCACCATCTGGTCTTATGTGATGGCTGCTTCCTTTTCTAGATGTCCACTAACCATCCCTTGAAGAATGCATTATGAAACATGAATAACGTGTCTTATCATTTTTCTAGGCTCCCTGGCCTAGACTTATAGACTATTCTCTTCCCTCTCAGACCTCAACATTCCTCTCCCGATTTGTGAAAGGAGACAGAGCAGGGGACCCAGCCCAGGGGAGTGAGAAGAGCAATGGCTGAGGAGTTGGGAGGTTGGGCTCATCTTAGATTTGCTGCCTTTGAGGTGGGGAGCCTTTGGTAGGTCACTGAACTTCTCGGGACTCTGGTTTCCACAACTATCAAGTGAGGGAGTTGGGACGACCCCGCTTCTAAGGTCCTTTCCTGTCAGAACTAGGGTTCTACTCAGCTTTTCTCTCTTCTCAGTTCTCAGCATCCAGAGGTGGAGCTGAGCCAAGGCATAGCCCAGGGCCCTCCGCAAGGGAAGGCTGATCTCTAATAGAGATGGGGGCTGTGTTCTGGGGGCTCAGATGGGGGGGAGGGAGGGCATCTCCAGCCCTACTCAGCTCCTGGCGGCCAAGGACAGCAGGTGGCTGACTCAGTTGGGTCTGGCGCCTTCCTGATGATGCTGGGAGCCAGGGACCCCCTTTCTGGCGCAGCCTGGTCCACAAGACACTGAGAGCTGACTGGCTCTGGAGTCAAGTCTGGAGGAGCTGAGGTTGATGGAAAGGATGATGGAGCCCTCAATGAGTGGTTTTCTAGACAGAATTGTCTGAATGTAGAATAAGAAATGAGGCAACTGAAAACCTGGTCATTAATGGATACCAGCACCTGGGTACATGCCAGATCCCTGGGGAGGCTGTGGGGATTGCTTTTGTGACAATGATAGAGAACAGGGAGAGGGGAAACCCTCCTTAGGGATCCCAGAGTGAAAGTCTTAATGAAAGAGATTGATGATCACCAAACAACCCAAAAAGTTCATTGAGCCCAAGAGAAACCGGAGAGAGACACAGACAGAGACTCAGATCTGCCACTTCAATGAACTGCCTTCCAATCTTTATTAAAAGTGAATCCTGAGAGTGGGGGCAGGGGAGGGAACAGCAGTCCTCAGCCTGTCGCCAAGGGTCTGCATCTTCTCCCACTGTGAATGGCACCCCTGCAGGTGGGGAGGGGCTGCCCTGATTCCCACAGAGACGGCCGTGGTGAGCCTCAGAGTTTTGGTACAGGATCCTTTCATTCTGGTCTGTTACAGCAAAGGGGTTTTAAACTAATTTTAAAGCATCTTGGTCATTCCACGGTCCTCAATGCACCAGGGCCTTCAGGAAATGGTGCAGCCTCCCTTGAGCTCCTTGAAGGGGTTCTTGTCCTCAGGGATCCCCTTCACAAGAGGGTCCTCACCAGACCTTTCCTCAATGTAGTCCTTCACGTCTTCACAACATTTTGAAACCTTTGAAAAAAGAAAGGGTGGGAGAATTGCTGCTGCTGGATGGATGTCATGGCCCTAGTGCACAGAGCACCCCCAAAGACAGGCCATATCCGAGGACGGCTGGCTCCCACTTCTTCCTTTCTCCAACTTTTCTTAAGAGTCTCGGATCCTCTGGGAGGCTTCAACCTGCATGCTCTCCCTTGTGCTAAGTGATGAGGACCCTGCTGGGACCTTCCAGGGCAGTGATTAATTTGGTGCTCTAGTAGGCACGGGGGTGGCAGAGAAAGAAAAATCAGCCCCTATCTTCTGGGGGCTGACATTTGGCTTGGGGGCAAAAACCCATGAAATAATCTGAGGAAGGGGGATGCAGTCATGACCAGATGGTCAGGAAAAGCTTCCTGCTGAGGCAGCCCCTGAGCCTTGCGAGAAGGCATGAATTATAAAAGGGTGTTAAGCGCTGAGCTCAGGGAGCAGCCAGGGTAACTGGAAAGTGCCTGCCTCACAGAGGGGCTGCTGTGATGCTGTGCACCTGCAGCAGTCATCAGAATAATGGAGTGCTGCGAAGCATTTAGAAGGCAGGTGAGCCTTAAATATCACCACAGCCCAAGCATGTGTGACTGTGCATGCCAGCTGCCATGGGAACAGAGACAAGAATGGAGGAGCCCCATGGCCCCCAATGAAGAGTGCATCTTGGACCATGAGCAATGGCCACTTGGAGGCTGAGCACAGGATCAGCGCCCAAGGGCCTGGAGGGGCAGCTCTGCTAGGCCTCAGACTTCCTGGGGCGTGTGAAGACACTACTACTTCTGCCTCTCCTTCTGCACCAGGGGCTTTGGGAGCAGTGGGGACAGAGAGCTTGCTCCTTGACCCTTGAGTCTCACCCAAAGCAGGAGTTCCATGTTTCCCCTGACAAAGCAGAGCATTGTTGCTTTGTGCTTGGTGATCAAGCCCTAGAACATGAGCAAGGGAAGGGAGGGATGGCTGCTTTGTCTGAGCTGGCTCTGAAAGTGGCATGGATGTGAGCAGGGCATCCACATGACTGGTCCGAAGGGGGCATCCCACTCCTAATCCTGACTCAGCTTATTGCACCCAACTTCCTAAGTGGCTCACCACCTGCCTCTGGGAGGGGGTGGGGAGGGGAAGGCAGTTGTCCTACAAGCTCAGGGGCCACTAGATGTGGGGCTGGGAGGGACAGAACAAGGGACAAGATGGCATCAGGACCACACCCTCCCAGAGGCTTCAGCACAGGATAGGGGTACAACGTGCTCCCTGATAACTACCACCACCAGAAGAGTAGGGGGATGGAGCCCCCCGACAGTGGTCTGTCATGGGCACTGAGTCCCTGACCCCAGTCTCATTCCAGGGCACCCTTTCCAGTTGGCCTGGAAGCATCAGCATTAGGAGCCACTGAGCATAAACCAAGGGCAGTCTGGCCACTGCCCTTCAACTGAGACTCAGGCCCTCAGTGGCTTATGGCCATCAAGGTCTTCACCTTTAGGCCATTCCTTGGGCCTGGGATGTGACTATGAACTGCTTGGATCAGGAGCTCACACAGAATCCCAGCCCTCTCCTCACATCCCCTCCGATGAGCCAAGATGCCCTCAGTCTATGCCCAGAGGGTCCTGCCAAGATGAACGGGCCCTGGACATAGGCCCAGTGATGGAGAGTGTGAGTGTTGTCATTCAAGGCCTGGTCTTCCTGGGCTCAGATGCACCTGGCGGCACAAAGCTAGGCATGAAGCCTCTCTAGGGGCGGGAGCAGAGCTCCCCCTGACACTGGCCTCCCGGCAGCTGGCCTCCTGGGACCAAGGGAAGCCCCAACAAATTAGGTTTCTCAGCACCTTCTCTGCATCTAACTCAGGCATCAAATCCTCAGCCCCCTTCACCCCTACCCCCACCTCTAGGAGTCAGGGGCAGCTTTACCTAAGGGCAGGTGGGACAGTACAGAATCCCCTGGAAGGCAGGCCTGGCTGCTTACCGTATCTCCTATTGTCATGGATCAGGAGAGAGGTATGTGAGTGTGTTGTGCATGCATGATGTACATTGTGCTAGTGTGCATTTATGTGTGTTGTGAGTGTGTTGTGTTAGTGTGTGTATGTATGTTAATGTGTGCATATGTGTGTGGTATGTATTTGTGAGTCTGCATGGTACATGTGTGAATGTGTGTGTGGTGTGTGAGTATGGGTGTCAAGGTATATGTGTTGTGAGTGTGGTGTGTATATGTGCATGGTATGTGAGTGTGTATGTGTGTGATATGTGAGTATGGGTATCAGTGTATGTGTGGTGTGTGTATATGGGTGTAAGAGTGTGTGAATGTGAGTGTGGTGTGTCAGTGTGTATGTGGTATATGAATGTGTATGTGGGGTGTGTGAGCATGGGGATCTGTATATGTGTGTGTGTGGTATGTGTATGAATATGTGTGTGGTGCGTGGGAACAGGTGTCAGAGTGTATGTGTGTGAGTGTGATATGTATATGTGTATTTGTGTATGGTATGGTGTGTGAGTATGGGTGTCTGTGTGTGTGATGTGTATATGGCTGTGAGTGTGTGTAGATATGTGTGTGGTATGTGAATGTGTGTGTTTTGTGATATAAGTATGTGGTATATGCATGTATGTGTTGGTGTGGTATGTGAGAGTGTATGTGTGTGTGAGTGTGAATGCACATGGTTTTTGTGTCGCTCGGGCCTCAAACTCCAAGGCATTGTGACTCCCTTGATGGACTCATCTTGAGCCCTTCTTGGCCATGTTCTCCAAACAGCTCAGCCCAGATGAGGGCTTCATCCGCCATATTGGAAGCCTTCCTCCTTCTTGATGCATGCACCAAGAGCCACCTTGATACTAGGCCATGCTCAGGTTTCAGACCCCAGAGTTAGGGTGAGGACTGCCATGCCCAGATCCACAGGGCAGACATGTCGTGGCAGCCTGTCCTCAGCCCAGGGTCCTGCTGGAGGACTACCATGCCAGGGAGGCCATCAAGGCAGGGCAGGAAGCTGGACAAGGACCCAGAGCCTGACGGAGAGGCAGTGAGAGAGTCTTTGGGCCAGCAGTTCTATGTGGGGGACACAGCTATGGGAGAAGCATTGTAAGGGAGGGAAGGAGTTGCTGGGGGTGGATGGGTGTGAGATGTGTCAAAGGGCAGGGAAGAGGGACTCATAGAGGAGGGGGGACTGACCTTCTGTAGGAGCTGAAGAAAGTTTTTGGCCCTATTCCAGCCAGGGGGATTGGGGGAGCAGCTGCTCAATCAGGGGCAGGACACAGCCAGGAGACCAAGGCCACTGGACCACAGAGTACATGAAGGGGGGTCTGGTTAGGAAAGGCTTTAAACACCAAACAGAATATTTTGTATTTAATCCTGGAGGGGACAGAGAGCCCCCAGAGTTTGTTGGTTAGGGGGTGACATGGTCAGACCTTCCCTTAGGAAGATCCCTTTGGCGGCTGAGCGGAGGATGGACCAGAGCAGGGAGACATGTGAGCAGGCAGCCAGCCAGCAGTGACTCCCATAGTCCAGGCACTCAGCACTGAGGGTCTCCAGAGTGTGGATGCCCCGGAAACCTTTTCTCCCCATCCATGGAGGGCACAGTCCCTTACCTCTCTCTGAGGCTACGGAACAGTCCCTCTCTGCTGTTTTTCTCTTTCTGACATCAGAATGAGTTTGCATTTCCTGGAGCCCACACCCCATGCTGCTGGGAAGTGGGGTGAGTGTGCAGGCTGGCCTGAGGTTGCAGCCTCATGGCCAAGAGGGGCCCTCAAGCACATCAGGAGGGGGTCTCTGGGGCACTCAGGTGGCATGATCCCCTTTCCCTTCTTTCTCAGGAATGGGGCTAGGGAGGGACTTCTTTTGCCCTTTGGTTCTCTGGGATGTCCGGACAGAGTTTTGGGGTCTGACTAGGGTTGTGCCCTAAGCCCTGGGCCATGACTTACGGACAGGATGAATGCCACATCACTGCTTCTGGTCATGAGGAGAGCTGGCCTGAACTTCCTAGGAAGCATCCTGTCCTTTTTCACTTTGACAGTGGGCACACACAAGGTGAGCCAGAGGTGATGCGCAGGCAGATGGAGGGGGCGAGGCCCAGCTTTGGGTCACTGAGGAAGCCTCGCGTGTGGGAGACACCAGAGAGCATACATGACTATTTTTAGTCACCCAGGGGGTGTCATGGAAGGTGAGAGCGAAAACACACTGTGGCAGACCGCGGCACCCCCAGAGAAGGCTAAGATTTAATGCTTAGCACACTGCCTGGTGCCGAGTAGGCGCTTACAAAATGTTTGTAGACTGAATGACTCCAGGTCCACGGAGGCTAGAAGAGGCCTGCTCCTTGTGGAAGATGGGATGAGAACAGGTCTCCAGAGAGGACAGGGTGGGCCTCAAGGGTCTTGCCCCGCCCTGGGGGAGGTACTAAGTCCATCAAACGTTTGCCGTAAAGAATTGGATTAAACAGAAATGACTGGAAAGAGGGTAGACTTTTCTCTCTAACGACCTGGAAGATGGGCAATGGCCGAGGTGCCTCACAGGGCCGGAGATTGGAAGCAAGGCCCTGCTCAAGACAAGGTAACCCCCAAGCCACCTGACTTCTGGTCCAGGCTCTTGGCGCGCTCTTAACCCAGGTCTGGTGAAGCGCATCTGTTCCTTAGATTGCTGGTTTGTGTTACACCAGCAGACCACAAGGACTGCAGGCAAGAGGGACTTGAGAACCAGAGTGGACCAAATGTCTTGTCCAGGGCTCTAGCAACAGTCAAAATATCGACGATGGAAGGCTCAGAGCCTCTGTGTCCTCCCACGCATCCTCCACGGCTGACAAAGTCTAGCCAGGCCTCCTCTACTCAGTCACCACCAACCCCTGGGAGCAAAGAGTATCTTTCTTTAGGCATATGAAGCCTTTCCTAACCTTGCACTGGACACTCCTCACCCCGTCCCCAACAGGGAGTGGGCTAACCCTGGCTTCCTTCAGGACAGTCCCAGTGCCCCCTCCTCGGAGGCCAGCAGCCTACCCCTCCCTCTAAGGATAGCCTGCACCTACACCCGGATGTGTCTGTACATGAGCATAAACACTTGAGGCCAGGAACTATTTCTCTTTTGTCTTCGCATCCCCAGCACCAGCTGGCCACTCATCAATAGTTATTGATTGGCTGCCGGATTGATTGATGCTACAGTTCAGGCCTTGGAAGCCTGGTGGCAGACACTTTGTGTATCCCTAGCTTAAAAGGCAACAAGAGGGAGCCCACAAACAGAATGGAACCCAATGCTCCTCTCTTCCCTTCCCTCCCTTCCTTCACTTGGTCAGGGAGTCTGCAGGCAGACAGATGTGGGTCTGGCAATGGAGATGACCCTAAATGGGCTGCTGTTCGACCTCAGGATCCATCATGGTCATGATGATCCTGTGGTGTGGAGGGTTTGGGGAGAAATGCCCCAACTGCAGTGTTTTTAGAGGCCATCTGATGGCTGAAGGCCAAGGCAAAACAGCGTTGCATAATGGGTGGAGAGCCAGCCTCTGCACTGGGAAGACTGCCTCTGACACGTCCCTGTGCTGTGGACCACGGGCAGCTAGCTACCCAAGACCACGCATTATAGTCAGCTGCTGGGATGAGCCCATTTTGCAGGTTAGAACAGAAGAATGGGATGGGGAGATGGGGAGGGTGGCAGCAGCCCCCCATGAGCATTTCAGAATATTTCATCTGCTCTTTTGCAGGGAGTGCTGGGCCCAACGCCCTGGCAGGCAGGTAAAGAATGCAGGGACATCCCCATAGTGCAGGTGATGAAGATGAGGCTTCAGAGCCAGCCTTCACCCCGGGGCCTGAGGGCCTTCCCCTGGACTGACCCTGAAGTTTTTGACCAAGCAGCTCCTTGCAGAAGTGAGCGGCTTCACAGCCTCCTGGGACTGGGCCTGGTCTGGGGTCAGGCACGCGTGTGAGTGGAGGGCACTGCTGGCCTGGCCTGGGAGCCTCCTCCCTGCTCCTGGGGCTGGCCTAAGCAGGGGCAATCCCCAGTGGTTTCCCCCAATGTCATATCTTTTCAAGTCTGAATTGGTGAGGCTCTTCCTCCCCAGGAACCTCCCCTGTCCTGGTCCTGGCCCTAGAAGTCCCAGGCCTCCCCAAAGCGGCCACTTACCACCATCCTTTCCAGTGTCACCTCTTTCTTCAGCTGGTCTACTTCCATCTTCAGCTTGTCCTTCTCTGTCAGGTCTTCAATATTTATCACTGGCATGTTGTCCCTGGGCTGGCCCTTCCACCAGAGCCTCCCTCACTTCCTTCTGCCAAGGGCTCGGTCTGCCTCACAGTCTGCCTTTCCCTGACTGGCTTGTCAGGCCTGGCTCTTGCCCCTCTCCTGCCTGACTGCCCAGTCCCAGGGTTTTAAAGCAACTTGACATAAGCTCTCCTAATGTGATTAAGCCACGGGTTTAGCGCTCTGCCCAAGGCTGCGGTCACTGAGTCTACAGTGTGGACTGAAGATAGAGGGGGTCTCTCCACAGCCCACTGTGGTTTTCCTTCTCAGTGAAACTGTATTTTTTTCTAAGTACTCACGGGATGATTCATATGTTTTCTCCTCCTTTTTGAGGTCATTGAGGAAACTGACCACTAATCCACGAAAGTGCTGATGTGATTAATCTGGTATTATGGGGCCCCAGGAAGAGGTGAGCATCATTCTGAAGGTCTGGACCAGAGCCAGGAGCCCTGGAATAAAAACACAGCCAGGGAGGAGCATGCACTGCCCACCAGTGACCAAGATACTTCCTGGGAGGAAGTAGCTCCAAGAAAGTGTTCAGAGCTGCCAAAACAATCATGGCCTGGGGAGAAAGAGGAGCGATGTGCCAACCAAGCCCACCATGTTTATTTATCAGGCCTGATTCCTATGGGCTCTCCTCCAACGAGGGACTCCAACCACAGAAGGAGGGACTCAGGCTCCTGCCCTGTTAAGGTTAAATGCTAGGTGGCTTTACCAGGCATCCCTTAAGCTCCCCAGGGTTGGACCGGGGGACCGAAGATGGAAGAGGTCACTATGGATTCTAAGGGGGAGGAAGAGGAGGGCTGTCATCCAATCCTGGAAAGAGGGCAAAGTGCCCTCCAGACCATTAGCTGAGAATTGGGTCCCCTGCATTGTTGACCCAGAGAGGACCTGGAGGAGGCCAGTGACACCTCCTCCCTCCTTCCACCTAGCTCTGCTCCACCCGGACTCCACTTGGGTGCAGAAGGGGTAGAGAGCTTCCCTGGCAATCATGCGTTGCATTGCTTCCTATCTTCTTGACAGGGTGTAGGGGAGAGGAATCAAAACAAGACAAAGAGAGGTCTGGGAATCTCCTCCCTAAATGTTCCCTTCGTTCCTAAGCTTTTAACCAAGGATAAAAAGCTGATGGGTGCCCCCATCCCACCCCTATGCTGCATCTTCCTGCATGGCCTTTTCTTAATCTTCGCCTGACCACTTGACCTCAGCAGCCTGTGACCCTGAGGATGATCCCTCTCTCCTCCTTGACACTCTTTTCTCTAGGTTTTTGGGACAGAGCTCTCCTGGTTCTCTTCCTTCCTATACAATGGCTCCTCAATTCCCTTTGCTGGATCTTCTCCCAGCTCTTACTCAATAACAGTGGGGGTCCCTCAAGGCTGTGCCCTAGACCCTCCTCTTTTCTCCCTCCATGCTTCACTTGATGATCTCATCAGCTCCCAAGGATTCAATTATCATCTCTATGTTGATGATTCACAAATCTTCTCATTCAGCCCTAACCTCTCTGCTGACTACCAGTCTCAAATCTCCAGCTTCCTTTTCAGACATCTTGAACTGGATGTCCTGTAGACATCTTAAACTCAACATGTCCAAAACAGAATGATTTCTACCTCCCCCCCCCAAATCCTCTTCTCTTTCTAATTTCCCTATTTCTGTCAAAAATACCACCTTCTTCCCAATCACCCAGCCTTGCAACCAAAGTGCCATCCTTCATTTCTTATTCTCAACTTCCATATACAATTTATTGCCAAGGCCTGTGGATTTCACCTCAGCAACACCTCTGGTGGATTTCACCTCTGCAGCATCTCTGGTTGATCTTCCCCACTCTGCAGCATCTCTCCTATGTGCCCCCTTTTCTCCTCTGACCCTGCCCCCACTCTGATCCAGGCCTTCATCCCCTCCTAGGCTATTGCAATAGCTGCTCATAGGTCTCCCTGACTCAAGTCTCTCCCCACTCTACTCCATTCTCCGTTCAGCCACCAAAGTGATTTTCCTAAAGCACAGGTGCAACCATGTCACCCCCATACTCTATAAACTCTAGTAGTTCCCCTTCATCTCTAGGATCAAACATAAAATTCACTGTTTGACATTCAGAGGTCTTCATAACCCTGTCTCCCCATACCATTCCAGTCTTATACTTTACAACACCCCTCACCCCCCACCTCCAGGTACTCTGTGATCCAGTGACACTAGCCCATTGTTATTCCTTAAACAAGATCCTCTGTCTCTTGACTCAAGGCATTTTCACTGGCTATCCTACACTGGCTATTCTCTACACAGGGAGAGAATGCCCTCCCTGCTCACCTTTACCTCCTGGCTCCCCTGGCTGACATTCCCAGAATGTTTATTTCATGAAGGTGCCCAGGTCTGGATAGCTAGGTGGCACAGTAGATGTAGCACTGGGCCTGGAGTCAGGAAGAACTGAGTTTAGATCCAGCCTCAGACACTTACTAACTGTGTAACCTTGCTTTCCTCAGTTTCCTCATTTGTAAAATGAGCTGGAGAAGTAAATGGCAAACTACTCTGGTATCTCTGCCAAGAAAACCCCAATGAAGTCATGAAGAGTTGGATACAACTGAAATAACCAAACAACAACAGCCAGGCCACCCTGGTTCACTTTCCTCCAGATTTCACTCTAGACCTTCTGTACCATGGCCTCCTTGCTGGTGCTCAGCTGTATGATGTAAATGTTGCCTCCTTTGGGCTTTGTTTTCCCTTCACAAGCCCAGAGACCCCAGGTTCAAATGTGCCCTGAGACAACCTACACAATGCCCCAGCCCTCCCCACCAACCTGTTTACAAACTTCTCAGTGGAAAAAATTCAGCAAAGCAAAGAGAGCCTAGAATGATCCTTACTAGACCTGCAAGTCAGCTGACTCAGTTCATAGAACTGCAAATCACCCCCAGCACCTCCTGCAACCACTGCCTGCTCTCCGCTCACATGGTCCTACCTGGTCCAGGCCATCATTGCACGCACCACATGCAGCCCTCTGTGATACCTTTAGCTGCTAATGCCAAACTGTCTTGGATGGATTTCATATGTAACATGAATATATTCTGCACAGTCTAATACACACATCTGTTGTCTCTCCCCTCAGACTGCACACTCCTTGTGGACAAGGACTAACATTTTCTTCATAGACCTAGTACCAAGCAAAGCTCCTGGAACACAGTAGGTGATTATTAGTCATTGATGTTGTGGGAAAGGAGTGTGTCCAAGTGGCTGGAGATTGCAGTGAAGACAGGGAAGCCAAGTTAACCAGCATTCATAAAGTGCTCATTAGGTGACAAATGCTGCTAAGAGATAGTTGGTGGATCAGTAGATAGCGCTGGGCCTGGAGTGAGGAAGACCTGAGTTCAAATCTAGCCCTTCTCAGCAATGCAAGGACCTAAGACATCTCCAAAGAGACCTAGTTGAAGTTCAGTAATGTATATTTGTAGTAGGTCCAGTTGACAAGGCTGTGATTTCTTCACTAATGAAGCAGGAGAAGAGGAGGTGGGTGGGGAGAAGAACCCAGAGGCATCCCCCAGGGGTGAGGCTTGGCCAGGAGTTAGAGGGGAAATGATCAGGTTGAGGTCAGAGCTTGGCTGAACAGTCAACCAAAGTGTCAGGGTTTTGAAGGGTTAAAAGCCTGCCCAGAGAAGCTGTGAAAGGCACAGGGTGGTTCTGCGTCCGACCCGGAGGGCAGAATTCTGTGCAAAAAGGGGCAGAGTCAAACTCGCGGAGTAGGACAACAAAGTACAGCCTCACTCCCCTCCCATACTTCCTCTACCAAGATCTAGAAAGAGCATCAACCTGCATGCTGACCTGGAAATCCAGTCCAAAACATCCCAGTGCATCATTCTTGTGGCTCGGGCTGTCTTGTGGATCCCAGGAGTGAGGTCTGGCTGAGAGTGAACCTCACATGGAACATTACAGTGCCCAGGACTGAAGGAGGGCCTGTCTGAGGACCAGAACTGGAAGAGATCCTGGGGACTGCTGCGCTGGCACAGCGGGCAGGAACAGGTTCCATCGGGCAGGAACAGGTTCCATCGGGCAGTTCTGTTCCCCCATCCTCAGTTCCAGGACAGACTCAGGTTGGACTGAGGAGGTGTGGCCCAGCCATGTGCTGAGTGAAGAGCACATTAAGGAGCAAACACATGCTGCATGACTGACCCCAGGAACAGAGCAGAGGTTCAGTACTAGCCCCCAGACCAGGCTGAAGCTGCCATGGAATAACCTGGGCAGGTGCTCCAGACCAAAGGGCAGCCAGCACTGAAGTCACTCTGAGCCTGCAGAGAGAGCCTTCTAGTGGTGGAGTCCAGCAGCAGTCTGCTGAAACTTCCCACCCTGGGTCAGAAACTTGCAGATATCAGGCAAGGAGAGCAGGAAGCCGATTGGCCCCAGGTCACATCTCTTTGGAGCTTTGAAAGCTTGCAGGCCCAAGGAAGAGGACACTAGCTCCAGCCAGACATCCAGCCCAGAAGTGTGCCAGCCCACTGTGAACAAAGTTCAGAGAAAAGGTTGGAAGAAAGAGCAAACACATACACTCAGAATTCTGTCATGAAGAACTGTTATGGCCACAGGGCAACTCAAGAAGCAAACCCAGAAGAAGAGAATAACTCAAAATTATCTACAAGCAAAGTCTCAAGTGAAAATGCAACTTGGGCACAAGTCCAACAAGAATTCTTAAAAGAACTAAACCAAGAATTTTAAATAGAACTAAAAATGATTATAAAAACCAGATGAGAGGGATATGAAAAAATGGGAAAAGGAATGAGAGCTGTGGAAGAAAGACATGAAAGGAGAATTAAAAGCTCAGAACAAGATGTACAAAACCTTGCCCAAGAAAGCAACACCCTGAACATTAGAAGTGACTAAAATGAAAATTCCCAGCATCACTGTAGCCAAAATGCAAAGCTCTCAGGTCAAGGCAAAGCAGTCAGAAAGAAAGAATTCAAGTACCTAGAAGCCACAGTCAGGGTCTGCAAGACTTAGCTTGGAATATGATATTCTAGAAATCAAAAGATCTAGGCTCACAACCAAGAATCAACTTTATTCATCAAGGCTGAGTATAATACTACAGAGGAGAAATGGACCCTGATGAAAAGACCATATCTGGGTAGGAAATCTGACATACAAACACAGAAGTTAAAAGAAACATGAAAAGGAAAACATGAGCAAGCAAACATATGGTACCAAACTAGGTTAAACTGTGTACATTCTTAGATGAAGAGATATACATGTATCCTTTCAAAATTCTATCATTATCAAGGGTCACGGAAGAAGTCTAATTAGACAGACAGGCAGGGAGTGATTCTGTTATGTTTTGATAATCATAAAAGAAGAATTTAAGGGAGTGGGATGGGAAAGAGGAATACTAAATATATATCTACCAAATGGCATAGCATCTAAATTCCTAAATGTTAAATGAGTTACAGGGAAAAATAGTAAAACTGTGGTAGTGAAGGCCCTCAATTTAACTCTTCTGAGACCTAAATCAATCTAAACTTCTTCCTCCACAAAACAAACAAAAAAGTATGAAGGACCTGAATAAAGTTTTATGGAAGTTAGATACGCTAGACCTCTGAAGAACACTGGATAAAAAATATAAAGGAGTATGCTTATTTTTCAGCTGTGCATGGCACTTTCACACACACAAAAAATTGATCATATATTAGGGCATGAAAACTTCACAAACAAATGTAGAAAAGCAGAAATATTAAATGGATATTTTACCAACCATAATACAATGAAATTATATTCAATAAAGGATCTTTGAAGCAAAGATTAAAAATTAATTGGAAACTAAATAACTTTATCTAAAGAATAGGTATGTTAAATAATAAGTCTTAGAAACAGTCAATATTTTCATTAAAAATAATCATAGCAATAAGACAATATACCAACATTTTTGTGATGCATCCAAAACAATACTTATTGGAGATTTTATATCCCTAAACATTTCCATCAATAAAAAAAGAGAGCAAATCAATAAATTGAGCACACCACTAAAAGAACAACAACTAGAAAAATAACAAGTCAAAAACCATGAATTAAATGCCAAAATAGAAATCCAGAAAATCAAAGGAGAGATTAACATAATTGAAAGAAAAAAATTAAATTAAAAATAAAACTATAAGCTGGTTTTCTGAGGGAAAAAAAGCCTTTAGTGAAATTGATTTTTAAAAAGAAAGGAGAAAACCAAACTACCAGTATCAAAAATAAAAAAGTAAATTCAATGAACACTACAACACAAGAAACAATACAAGAGAACTGCCTACAACTTCTGAACACAAAAGAATTCACAATGACCCCCAGAAAGAAATAAAACACCCCAAGGCTGCACTATGACCCTGGGCAAATCACTTAACTTCTGTTTGCCCTAATGCACTGGAGAAGTAATTGGCAAACCACTCTAGTATTTTTGCTAAGAAAACCTCACGGACAGTGTGGTCCATGGTCATGAAGAATCAGACATCACTGAGTGACTTAATAACAACATTAAAACTGGAAGGGTACATCAAAGGTGGAGGGAAGCAGAGGGATAGGGAGGAGTGTGTATGGAATCCAACTGAGGGCCAACAATGAGCGAAAGTGACCCTGTGGTCTCTGAGGAAGAAAATAATCTACAGAGGAGTGGGTGCAGAGGAGAAGGGAAAAGATCGAAAAGCAAAGGCAAAAGGTTGGGGACTTCATTTGGAGAGGGTTCTACTGACAAATGCTCCTATGGGTGAAGAAAGATGTACTGTGAAGGCAATGAAGACCTTGTGCTGGGACTAGGGGATTTGTTGCTTGAAAAGATGGCAACTGGGGGAATGGGAGTGGGGCATGTACCAAGGGATGAGATTTTGAGGCAAATGAGGAAAAGAAGGTAGCCAGGAGGAGGGTGTGGATCAGTCATGGTCTGCATAATCAAAGAGATGAAGAGGAGGAGAGGGATCTACCATAGGACAGTGTTTTCTCTAATACCTACAGTAATCGGCATTATTCTGGGAGTGAGGCACAATGGAAAAGAACAATCCAAGGAGAAAGTTCTACAGGGCAGCCTTAGAAACCACCTAGAAGAGAGAGCCTAGAATGGATACCTTGAAAGCTTTAATTACATGAGAAATATGGAGGATAGAGAGAGACTAAGTCTAAGAGAAAGATAAACAAAAGTGAAAATACAGAACTGACCAAATTGCTGGAGAAAGTAGAGTTAAAAGACTTATGGAGTCTTCTAAATGGGAGAGTGAAAGAATGTACATATTCTCAGAACCATAGGGAACTTTTGCAAAAATTGACCTGGTTACTAGGGCATGGAAATATTGCAAATAAATGTTAAAAAGCAAAAATAGTTAATATATCCTTTACAGACCATAACACAGCAAAAATAAATAAATAGTCATTGGCTCAAGGACCTTAAGAAAAAGACACAGACTCAAATGGAGACTTAACAATGAAATCCTAAATTATTAGATGGTCAGAGAAAAAAATCATAGAAATAATTAATAATTATGTGAAAGAAAATAACAATGATGAAACAACATACCAAAATTTCTGGGATGCAGCTAAAGCAGTCCTCAGGAGGAAAATCATATCTTGACAAGCATGCATTAACAAAAATTTTTAAAAGAGAGGATTAATAAATTAAATATGTATTTAAAAAATTAGAAAGTCAAAAAAAGAAACAAACCTAAAAGAAGCACAAATGAGGGGATATTAGAAATTAGAAAAGAAATAGATAAGTTGGAAAGAAAAATTCCATAGAAATGATAAATGAAACTAAAAGCTGGTTCTTTGAAAAGATTAATAAAATTCGTAAGCCCTTAGCTAATCTGATTAAAAAGAAGAGGACAGAAAATCCAATCAACAAAATAGCAAATAAAGTGAAATCACAATAAAACCAGAAGAAATGAAAAGAATGATTAGAACATATTATGCACAGTTATAAGCTAACAAAACTGAGAACATAAAAGAAATAGAGGAATACCTACCTTCAAAAATATAAAATACCCAAACTATCAGAAGACCACATAGGGACTTTAGATAAGTCAATCTCAGAAAAAGAAATAGATCTAGCTGTAAAGAAATTACCAAAATTGGGGGGTGGGGACAGAAATCCTGGTCTTGGTAGACTTACAGGTGAAATCTATCAACCTTTTTTTTTTTTTTTTTTTTTTTTGGTGAGGCAATTGGGGTTAAGTGGCTTGCCCAGGATCACACAGCTAGTGTCATATGTCTGATGCCAGATTTGAACTCAGATCCTCCTGATTCCATGGCTGGAACTTTATCCACTGCACCACCTAGCTGCCCTTCAGAAATCTATCAAAATTTTAAAGAACTATTAGTACCTATACTTCACAAATTGTTCTCAAAAATTGAGAAAGACCCCCCCACATACACCAAAATCCTTTTATGAGACAAATGTAGTCCTTATACCTAAACCAGGGAATGATAAAACACAGAAGGAAAACTATAGGCCAACTTCACTCAAAAATTTTAAGCAAAATCCTAACAAACTAGAGCAATTTATCCAAGAAATCATTAATTATGATTTAGTGGGATTTATATCAAGAATGCAAGAATATTCAACATTAGGAAAACAACCAACCTAATTAATCATATTAAAAACCAAAACATCCAAAATCACAGGATCATCTCAATAGATGCAGAAAAAGCCTTTGACAAAGTAAGGCACTCTTTTTTGCTTTAAAAAAAAACATACAAAGTATAGGTATAGAGTGACCTTGTTTTAATCTGATAAAAGCATCTTTCTAAAACTAACAGTGTCATATACAATGAAGACATATTAAAATTCTTTCCAATACATACAGTAGTAAAGCAAGAATGTTCATTTTTCCCACCATTATTTAACATATTCTGGAAATGCTAGAAACAACAGTAAGACAATAGAAAGAAATTAAAGGCATAAAGATAAGCAAAGAAGA
Organism: Vombatus ursinus; assembly: GCF_900497805.2. Lineage (NCBI taxonomy): Eukaryota > Metazoa > Chordata > Mammalia > Diprotodontia > Vombatidae > Vombatus > Vombatus ursinus. The sequence goes on along the minus strand of NW_020954595.1, from coordinate 15,526,405 downwards.
ACTCAAACTATTCCTATTTGCTGATGATGTGACGATATACTTAAAAAATCCTAGGGACTCAACAAAGATACTAATTGAGACAATTAAGAGCTTCAGCAAAGTTGCAGACTACAAAATAAACCCTTAAAAATCAATGGCATTTCTATTTAACAATAACAAAACACGAGAAACAAAAATAAAAGGGGAAATTCCAGTCCAACTAACTCTAAAATACATAAAATATATGGTGTTTGACCTAACAAAACATACAAAACACTTACTACAAAATGTTCCTTAAAGAAATAAAGAACAACTTAAATAGCTGGAGTAACATTCAGTGCTCATGGCTAGGTCATGCCAATATAATAAAAATGATAATATTATCAAAGTTAATTTATACTTTTAATGATAGCTATACCAAATTACCAATGAGGATACTTTGTAGAACTTAATAAAATAACAGAATTCATTTGGGCAAAAACAATATCTAGAATGTCAAAGGAAATTATTCAAAGGAATAAAAATGAAGAAATAGTACTCCTAGGCCTCAAATCATATTATAAAGCATCAGTCATCAAAACCATCTACACTTGCTAAAGAACAGAGGGATAGACCACTGGAACAGACTAGATGAGAGAGAATCAGAAACAATGGAACTCAATAACCCAGTGTTCAATAAAGTGGAAAACATAAATGGTCTAGGGGAAAATATTCTAATTTGATAAAAACTCCTGGGAAAACTAGAAAGCAGTCTGGTAGAAATTAGACTTGGACTGGCATCTTACACCATATTCCATAATGCATTCTAGATGGGCATGCAACTTCAATGTTAAAAAATCTTATTAAAAAATTAGGAGACACGCAGTTTGTATGCCTCTCATAGCTATAGTTAGAGATTTTTTTTTTTAACAAATAAGGGATAGAGGCAATTTAAAAAGATAAACTGAAAAGCTTCTGAACAGACAAAATTAATGCACTTAGGCTAAGAAGAGAAGTGTTGGAATGGGAAAAAAATCTTTGTATCAAATATCTCTGATAAAGGTTTGGTATCCAAGATACATAAACTATATTTGTGTGTGTGTGTGTGTGTGTGTGTGTGTGTGTGTGTGTGTATGTCTATGTGTAACTAATAACATTCCTGGTCACAGGATATGAACAAACAGTTCTCAAAAGAACTGCGGAGTATTCATAACCACATGAAAGAATGCTCTAGTTTAAATCACTAATAATAATAGGAATGCACATCAAAACAACCCTGAGGTTTCACCTCATACCCTGCAAATCAGCAAAGACAACAAAAGATGAGAATAGTTAATGGTGGAAGGGTTATGGAATGATAGATACAATACCATATTGTTGGTAGAGCTGTGAAATGGTATAAATATTTTGGAAAGCAATTTGGAATTTTGTGAATAAAGTAACAAAGATTTCTACACCCTCTGAAGCAAGGATTTCATTATTGGGGCTTATGCCCCAAGGAAACCATTGATAAGAATAAAGGCCCCTTACATGACAAAATATTTATAGCAGCCTTTTTTGTGACAGCAAAGAATTGGAAACAAAGTAGATTAACACAGATTGGAGAATGGCTAAACAAATTATGGTACACGAATGTAATGGAATATTAATATCCTGTAAGAAGTGTGTGTGTGTGTGTGTGCATGTGTGTGTGTGTGTGTGTGTGTGTGTGTGTGTGTGTGTGTGTGTGTAGAAGCCTGGAAAGATCTATATGGACTGATGCAGAGTGAAGTGAACAAAGCCAAGAAAACATACAATATAATTACACTGATGTGAATGTTAAGAGCAAATAAAAATCACCAAAAAAAAAAAAAGTCAAAAGTGAATTCAATAAAAATTTAAAGATAAAGCATGACTCTAATGGAGAGATGTGAGAAGAGACTCCCAACCCACTTGTTGTGGAGGCACAAGGGCTCTGTGTGTTCTACATTGCACAGGTTTGGGAACTTTTTCAAATGTATTGATCAGTCACTGATTTTTTCTTCCTCTTCAAAAAATTCTATGTGTAATGCATGTGTAATATGTAATGTAATGTAATGTATAATACATGTGTAATACATGTAAATATTGTTATATGGGACAGCTCTCAGAGAGGGAGGGGGATGCTGGGCATAACTGTGATGATGTAGGAAACAGAAGACATCAATAAAAACTTGTTTTAAAAAAGAACTAGTGGATGTGAGGAAGAACAAAAAAGGAACAGGGCTTCTGCTCACAACGAATGGGACAACATTATCACAAACATCGGTCTACTGAATCTCAGTGTTGGAACATGGTATAGAAGGAAGTCAGGCATGTGTCAGACTACTCTGAAGTTCTCTGATTCTGCAAGTCTATTTATAGTTTTACCTGCAGCCCTTTCAGCTTTGGAAGGGTAGAGGCCAAGGAGTAAGTCACTAATGGGGACCCTCACTACTCAAGGCTCCACTGACTCAACTAGGAAGCACGTATCAAGAAGCACCGTGTTGGCACACAATTCCCAATTCAGCTAAATCGTCTAACTTTGCATGGCTCTCTCACTCAGCTTCTGGCAATTTGATGGCTCAAGCAGCTCTGATTCACATGGGGAAAATTCTCTAGTGGTTAGAGTCTGAGCTGTGGAAGCAATCTTTGCCTTCTCCTTCCAGGGGAGTAACTCCTCGATGCTTTGCCGAATCTTACCATTGAAAGGAAATGAATGCTTTTGTGGTTTACATTTTTGCTTATTGTCCCAAACTTTTCACTAGATCATCTATATTCTTGTCATATCCTCCCCCACCCTTCCAACCCATCCTCAGATACTCAGTAGAGGGCCAAGACCATATTCCTTTCCTCTTCCTAACCTCCTCTTGTGAGCTCAGTGTTATAGCTAGCTATCCTTCCAACTAAGGTTGGCCATGAGGGGCCTCAGGATGCTGGGCGTGAGCATGTTTGAGGACGAGATAGGTTGAGAGAAGTTTGGAGGTTGCCCCTGAGACCCTTCCTAGCCCTTGTCTGGTGGAAGCATTGGCTGTCTTCTCAAGACTGGTGACTGGTTCCTTGGATTGAGAATGAATAGGGAAACACAAGATGTAAGACCAAAGATGGACAGGGCCAGAGCAACGTCAGAGCACATTCGTGGTGTGCCATGAGGGCAAACAAAGTATCTAGGGTGGATGACCGGTGGGGGGATGGGGCTAGAGGAGAGTCCTTAGGTAAGAGGAGAACCTGTGGGAGGGGCCCTGGGCTCCCCATGAAGCAAGGCATTCCCTCCAGCTTTTAGCCTGAGTGTGGAGATTCAATAAGGGCCTAAAGAAATCCATTTTTTTCCTGGAGGCCAATGGTGACTTAGGGTACAGTGTTACACACCCACACAAACACACACACTTTCGGGCTTCGGGGGCACTGAACATTGTCCCATCCCAGAGATACCAGGAACCTCTTCTGGGGCAGCAATGAAAAGGGCCCTGGGGCAACGGAGCATTGTTTCTGGAGAAGGGGGGCAGCTAATTAACACTGCCCATCTCTTAGACAGTCACACTGATAAATGCCATGTTAATAAAATTCAGGGAGATGAACAAGGTTATTTGAAACTCTATGTGTAGATTTTCCTGTTCTCAAAAGTCTTTTTTTCCCTCCAGCTGCTTCTTCCCCAACCTATCTGGGACCAGAGCATTTTAAGAGCTAGTGGGCCACTGAGGGGTCCTAGAGTCTGCCCCACAATCCATTTTATGAAGGACGACACTGAGGTCTAGGAAGAGACGGTTTTAATCCAAGGTCACTCGGACAGTTACTAACCGGCCAGGTAATAGGGCTTCCGGTCTAATTCAATACCCATTATACGACACAGCCGCGTGTTCCCTCTCCACGCCAGGGTTTCCCAAGTACGTGCTAACAGCCCCCCCCCGATTCCCCGCAGTAATTAGGGGGTGTGTGGTGGGGGGGGGGGGGAGGTCACCTCCTCTGATGCCATTCCTAAGCCAGTGACAAAGAGGCTGCTGGGAAGAGCCGAACAGGCACAGCCTCCAGATTCCCCAGCATCGGAAAAGTGCTTCTGGCTCGCCTCGGGCCTTCCCAGAAGTTTGGAAGTGAACTGGCTTGGGGAGTCTGGCTCTTTCTGCCACGGCTGTCTTCCCCCGCGTGTGGCTACCAGAAGCTGCAGGTGCACGCACCGCACGGTGTCGCGAACCGAGAGTGACTGGCCCGTAAACAAGCTAGCCACCAAGTGAGGGTTTTTTGGTGAGATCTTCCTGGAGAGTGGGGACTGCCTTTTGCCTTTCTTTCTCCCCCCAGCGCCTAGCCCCGTGCCTGGCACACAGCAGGAGATTAATAAATGCTAGCTGACTGACTGACTGATCGTATAAGTCTTAGCTCCCTGGGATGTGCTTGGGTGTGAGAGAGAGAGGAGGAGCCTCTCCTCCTCGCCTTTCCCTCCCTCCCCCCCACACACCATTTCTTGGTTCCCTCCCCCTAGCCCCGTGGCCTTGCCCTCTCCCTCCTCCTCCCCGCCTTGCTTGGAGAGCAGGAGATGCGCAGGGTGCGCCCTGGACCTAGGCCATCCCTTTCCTTCCTCCCCTCCTCCAGCTGGTTGTTGGCGCCAAGTTCAAGTTCTCTGACTGAGAACCGCCCCCGCGCACCCACCCCGCCCCAGTCCGACCCGCTCCGCCCCAGGGCTGGGCCCAGAGCAAGGGACGATCACTCCCCTAAATAAATCGGGAACCCCCGCCTGGCCCGGCCAGCACCCGCGGGCGTCCAGGCTGAGACCCAGCAGCTCCGAGCCAGCCGCCTTCCGTCCTACAGTCGGTCAGTCAGTCTACCGCCCAACTCTCATCCCCTCATCTCGGACCCGGACCGGAACGCAGTCCCTTCATCATGCTCACGCTCCTGCTACTGCTGTGGTCCGCTCTGCTCTCCCGGCCAGCGCTGGGGCAGCCTCTGCCAGAGTCCAGAGGTAAGGAACAGAGAGCCATGGGGAGAGGGGAGGGTCGCTGTCCAGAGCTCGGGTCCGTCCAGCCTCGGGGTGCGGGGTCCGCACTGAAACCTCGGCCCTCTTTTGCCCTCTTTTTCCTGCTCAGCGCCCCATCCCACCCCTCGCCTCGGAATTCTTCCCTCCTCTTCACACCCCGCCTCCCCCCACCGTCCTCCCCTTCCTCCACCTCTTCCACTCTCTCCCCCCTCCCCCATTCCCCGATCTCCCTGTCTCTCAACTCCTCTCTGTCCTCTTGGTCTCTCCATTCCCTCCCCGCCCCATACACACCCCATTCTTCTTTCCGTCCCCCTCCCTCCCCTTCTCCTGATGCCTGTCTCCTCCCCTCACCCTTTCTCTTGGCCTCCCAGTCATCTGGTCTCCTCTTCCTCCTCGTCCCCTCACGCCACCTCGGCTCCTTGTGCCCCCTGCCGGGGGAAGGGGCTCTGCCCCTCTCCCCACTTTCCCCCTCTCCACTTTCTTTCCCCTCCCCATCTGTCTTATTCTCCCCCCGCCGCTGCCTCCCCTCTGTGTCCTCTGGTCGTGTCCTCTGGCCTCCTCTTCCTCCCAGGGCTCTCACTCCTCTCTTCTTCCTACGCCCATAGACGTCCCTCCGGCGCGTTGTCTGCTGCCCCCCGACGAAGGGCCATGCCGAGCCCGCCTCCCCAGCTTCTATTATGACCGCCACCTGCAGAGCTGCCGCCTCTTCTTCTTCGGGGGCTGCCAGGGCAACGACAACAACTTCGAGACTTCGGAAGACTGTGAGCAGGAGTGCGGGTGGATTCCGAGTAAGTGGGACCTCCCAGGGCGCCGCTGCTTGACCCTCCCCCATCCTGGCGCTGCCGCGACCCGCCCAGGCTTCCCGGTGTTAGCTCTGAGCCCCCATCCCTCTCGTCCTGTCCAGCACCTCCCCTTCTCCTCCTGCCTGTCTCTTCCTGGTCACGGGCTCCCCGGTGTTAGCTCTGAGCCCCCATCCCTCTCGTCCTGTCCAGCACACCCCACACGTCCCCCTCCCCAGTATCCAGACATAGTCCCACCATCGTCATCGTTGCCCATAACCAGTAATTTTGTCCCTTCGGTCCTCAGACCTCATTCCTAGGTGACTCATTCCTTCGTTCATTCATTCAGTCAATCAGTTATTACGGCTCAGTTATGGGCCCACTCGGGTGCTAGTGGTTGGAGATTAAAAAAAAAAAAAGAGTCGTGTGAAGGAGTCTCTGCTCTCAAGGAACTTGAGGGAAAGGCCCCAACAATAAGCACCGAGGAGAAGGCACTATAGTGGTGAAGGGAGGGAGTCCCGAGAGCTGCCTGTAAGAGGTAGCACTGGAGCTGACAGAGGCCTGACAGAAGCCCAAGATTCCGAGCAGCCTCAGAGGTGAGGTGGGAGGGCCAGACTTCAGCCCCACCTGCCCTGGCCCCACTCTAGGCATGTAAGGGACAGATGCAAAGTGGCTGCTCCTAGATCTGATCAGCTCAAGGACCCCTGAAGATTTCTTTGCTTTTAGATAAAATCCTTCTGCCACTTGAGTCACAATCAACTCCACATGACTTGCACTAGTAGCCTTTGTTAACTGGCTGCCTAATTTTAATTGTTATAGCCTTAGACCATGATTTAAAAATGCTATTTTTTCTGGCAAATTGGAAATTCTCACCCCTCCTCCCAGACAGCAAGACTTTCTTGTGGTCCCTGCCACAAGGAATGGGTCCTAGGGAAGGGAGCAACAAAGACTCTGGTTTTCCCTTTGACCCAAAGACTGACTTACTTGGCAGAGCTCCCATCTATGTTCACAGAAAACCAGGGCACAGTAGCCAAGGCCTTTCAATAAGCAATGCATGGTGAGTATGGAGCCCCAGCTGAGGCTGTAGCCACCCGAGTCTGGCTATTGGCCCCCATGTGCTTTTGAATTAGTACCTCAGGACTACTCTTTACTCATTTGAGAGGGAACCAGGTCACAGTGCCCTGGAGTCCTCAGGGCTTGAGTCTCACCTTGGCCATTGCCTGGCTGTGTGACCCTGGGCAAGTCTTTTCACTTCTTCTTGACCTCTCTGCAGCCTTTGGCATTGTTGACCCCCTTCCACTAGATGCTCTCTCTCCCCGGGTTTTCATGACATCTTCTGACTCTGGACATTTTCAGAGGCTGTCCCCTCACCTCCACCTTCTGGCTTCCCTGACTTCCTTCCAGATTCAGATTGAATCCCATATGCTGCAAAAGCCTCTCTAACCTGAAATCCGTTTCAAGCCTTTCCACCCTCCCAATCCTTTCCCTCTGACCTCACCTCCAGTTACTCTACCTGTCTATCTTGTATGTACCTAGCTATCAGCATGGTGTCTCTCCTATTAGAATGTAAGCTCCTTGAAGGCAGGAATTCTTTCTGCTCTTTTCTATTGCCAACATTTAGCACAGTGCCATGCGCGTGCACACAAATATTTAGTTACTGCTTACTAAACAGAGTGCTGTAAACCTTGAAAGGCTAGAGGAACACACATCGTTATCCTCACTGTCTAATGATGCTTAAATGTCCTCCTTCTCCTAGGAGTTCCCAAAATATGCAGGCTGGAAGTCGATGGAGCAGAGTTTGGGGAGCACCAGGAGCAATATTTCTTCAATCTCAGCTCCATGGCCTGTGAGAAGTTTGTATTCGGTGGTGGTCATGGCAATCGCAACCGATTCCCCGATGCTGCCATGTGCAAGAACTTTTGTGCTCCCGTGAAAAGTAAGACATTCTCTTACTTGAGCGATGTACTTGAAATGCCTCAGGTATAACTCAGACATCACTGTCCAGGAGATTTCATGCCATGACCCCGTTCCAGCTGAGCATGAACACTGGCCAAGTGTAGGCCATCTAACTCATGGATGCCACGACCTGAGAAGATTCAGCAGGTCTCCCTTACCCCTTCACTCTTTGCAGGACAGAAGTCCTCCTGTGGAGGGAGATGAAAAGGACTTTAGATCTAGCTCTTGAAGGGTAGTTGCACTGGGAATTCAGCCTCAGGGAGGTAATTACAGAGTATGTGGAAAATCCTGGCCCTCTTCTCTTCAGCAAGTGCAAAAGCCTTGGTGAGATTGGGGGGTCTCTATTTGATGTCTCCTCCCGGACTGCTGACAATAATCATATACGTCCCTGGTTACCCAAGCAAAGCCCGGGGAAGCAGGAGAGTTTGTGTTCTGGCTGGACTCAGTGTGGTGTAAGAAGGGCAGTGATGAGCTAGAGAATGTCCAGAGGAGGCAGACAGGAAGGTGAAGGGCCTGGAGTCCCTGGGGAAATGGAAGGAAACAAATATTTACATAGCACCTATTACTGGCCAGGTACTAAGTGCTTTACAAAAATTATCTCATTTAATCCTCACAACAACCCTTCCAGGTAGGTGCTGCTATTATCCTCATTTCACAGTTAAGGAAATTGAGGTAAAGAGAAGTGCCTGAGGCTATGCCACTAGAAGTCTTCCCACTCCAGACCTCCTGCTGCTCTAACCACTGCACCACCCAGCTGCCCCAAGGCCCCTGTGGTATAGAAGGATGGACTGAAGGAGCTGGGCATGCCTGGAGAAGACTCATTGGGTGGAGAGGGGGCACTTGAGGGCTGTCTTCAGGTATCTGAAGATCCAGGAGTTAGAAAGGCTCTTTCCCTGAACCTGGAGTCCAAGGTCTGGGAGTCTGTCCTCTCTGCCTCTGTAGAAGTCAGCCATTCTGCACTGTAGAGCTGCAGAGCTTGGGCTGATGGAGGCAAGGAAAATCTCCCTAACACTGAGAGATGGGCTGTCTCGGGAGGCAGTGACTCTCCCATCACTGCAGAGGATCCAAGAATGGCTAGATGATGTTGATGTGGTTATGGTTCGTGGTCAGATGTGGGCTAGACCAGATGGCCTCTGCAATCCTTTCTTCCAGCTAAGAGATCCTGGGATCTTTTGACTCCTTCCTGAGCACATCAGTGGCAAACTTTGCAGGGGCTGCTGGTGCGGTGCTTGCTCCTGTTCTCAGATATCAGAGGTGTGGGTAGAGAGGACTGCACAAGGGAGGCTGCCTGCATGGAGAGGGCTCCTTTAATGGCCTTGGCTTCACCCCTAGGCTTCTGCCCCAGCAGATCATTCTTCCCTGAATTTCATAGCTTCAGTTACAATTCAGTTACAATTACATGCTGTCAACACCCCTTTGGGGCTTGGCTGACTCAGCTGTCAAGAGCCTTCTAACTCAACTTTCCTTTCTCTCCAAAAGTACCACCCTTCTGCTATAGCCCCCAGGATGAGGGGCCTTGCTCAGCAAATGTGACTCGGTACTACTTCAACTGGAAAAGCAAAATCTGTGAGCCCTTTACCTACACCGGCTGCGGTGGCAACGAGAACAACTTTGTCTCCCTGACAGACTGTGCCCACGTCTGTGTGAAAGGTACAGGTAACAATCAGTGTTGGAGCAAAAAGAACTGGTCCTGCTCCAGGACAGATTGTGTCTTTGATGGCCCCTTCTTGATCTGGCATTGTCTGACTCCCCAGGCTGGCTGCAGAGGCTGGCCAGGGGCCCCAGCCCATGTGCCAAGTCAGCCACAAGGTTTCCTCCCTGTATTTGCTATGTAGATCTTGTGTGTGTGTGTGTGTGTGTGTGTGTGTGTGTATGTGTTTGTAAACCAGAACAACACAGATGGGAGATGATCTTAGATTCATACTCCCAGCCTATTTGGCCCCACTATACCTGTGTGTGTATCTTAGCCCAAAGACCTATGAATCCAATTAGAAATGCCAGTCAGGCAGTCAAGGACAAGGGCTACCATGGCTCGGGGGAGCAGCCCTCAGGGTGCTTTGAAGAAGAATGGGATCAGTCAGCCAAGGGTCATTTCAGTGCAGATGCGTGGACTGGTACTCATGCTCTCTCTAGGATGCAGCCGAAACCCAGGGGCTTAGTCTGGTTTCCAGGCTAGATCATCTGTGATCTCTGTTCCTTGTTTCTCTCAGCCCTGAAGAAAAAGCTCAGGAAGATGCCCAGACTCAGCTTTGCCAAGAAGATGAAGACATACAAGAAGCTTCCCTGATCATGCCCCTGCCTAGGACCCCCAGGACTGGGACGGAAGGGTTGGCAGTCATCTGGCGACACATGGGGAAAATGGGAGAGATTGTACGGGCAGAGCTGCTTGATGCCTGGGATTCAGAAGCTGTTGTTGTATTTTGTGTGTTGTCCTGTTACCGGCAGCTCTTTGCTAAGGATCTGTGGCTCATTGGTTCACTTCTTGACTAAGCCCTGTAGGACATATTAACCGAGGGTCACCCTTCTTCTATTATTCTGTTCTCTTCTGCTCATTTTGGTGGGGTCTGTTTGGGAACATTGAACCACTGGGCTCTCAGAAGAAGACATTGTTGAGTGTCTTCAAGCTCAATCCACTTCAAGAAGTGGATTTCTGAGGGCAGAAAAAAGCAAACTGCCGACTGAATGAGGCTCCTCAAGTCTCGGCAGTTCTGTGGATCCGAAGGCAGAGGTCCTTCGTCTGACCATTGTAAGACGCAGGTGTAGTCCTCTGTCCCAATTGGTGCAGGATGGCTGAAGCACGGTCGGTGGGGGGAGGGGGAGGGGGAGGGGAGGAGGCTGGGACAGCGCCTTTGACCCTGGCATCTAAGTCCTCCTCCCAGTAACCAGCAGCCTCTCAAGTGCCCCACACCAGGCCCAAAGTGCCCACCAGACATGACTGTTTACCCTTGTGAGTAAAAAGACCAGGGAGCCCCTGCTACAGTCATGTGAAGCAGTCTTCAGTTAGAGAAAACACTAAAAGTTGGGCTTTTTAGGGCAGGACAGATGAGTGCTTACTTTTCTCCAGTTTGAGAATCCACTGTCAGAAACAAGAAGTCAGTTCTGGACATGGGAAGGGGAGGAGGAGAAATGGATGAGCGAGTCCTTTCGAGGGGCTTACCTGCCCAGGGTGTGATGTGGCAGCAGCTCTCTGCCCTGCTGTGGACACACCTGTGCCATCTTCCCTAGGGGTCAGTGCCTCTGCCCATCCACCCTGACCAGGAGGCTTTTCCTCCTCAGCCCCTGATTCCAGAAGCCCAGCAGGGAGGGGTCATATCCATCCACAGAGAAATTCACCGAGGCCAGGAAGGAAAGGGCCTGTGACCACGGGGATCAGGGACCCAAGGGGTAGAAGGGCTTTGGATTCCTCCTAGACCATTCCTTTCACCCCAGAAGGACGGGATGTTCTCCTTTCTTTGTTGTTATCCCAAGACAAAAAAGTCGATATTTCTGTGCTTGTCCAGTCTTCTCTTCCCAGCTTTAGGAGTCCCTCCTCTGAGGGGTTAAATCGTCTACACCTTAGTGGTACTACCTGTGATGCTTGTTTTCTTTCTATCAAGAATCACACTTGGATTTAACACATATCTTCAGTATCACCAAGTTCTTAATAAAACGTTGATTTGAATGAAACCATTTCCTTCTTCAGTGGATTTTTTTCAGGGATTTGCTGAATCAGTTGCAGACATCCTTCTCACCACTCCTTCCCCCACTCCCAACTCTCTAGGAGCAAGACAGAATCTCAGGGGAGAGGGGTCTGGGGGCTATGTGGAGCCCCACCCCCACCCCCAATAGCCTGGGAGGAAAGCAAATTGTGGAAGGAAACCAGTAGACACCACAGGTCTGACCGCTCTCTCTGCACCAAGCCCCCTGGTCTTGGCTCCTTCAAGGGTGTGTGCCAAGCCCCTCCCCCCATATTTGGCCCAATGTAATCTATAGAAGTAGAACTTCTCTGATTTCTGCTCCCTGCTCTCTTTGACAATGGAGGGTACTGGCCATTCTCAAAACCACCCAAGTGGTGGAAAGGGACAGACTAAGCTGACCAGTGTAAACTAAGGGCTGACCCCTCCTTTTTGTTCAGAACCCTGGAGAATCATACCCTCAGACTGGAGATGTTTGAGGTGTGGCAGATGTCTAGCCTGATGGCCCTCTTGAAGATAAGATAGTCTGTGATAAGGCTGAAGATAAGGAGGCTGTGACAGCACCTTTGACCCTGGCATCTAAGTCCTCCTCCCAGTAACCTCTTGAGTGGGCCCTCATCAGTCCTGGCTCTCATCTGCCCGTCCCCTAGCACTAGGCTGCCAGTCATACCAACCTGTGATGAGTTCAGACTAAGCTGAGTTGAGCTTTAGATATGCTCAGGTCTATATCCAAGGTTCCCTACTGGTGACTCAAGAGGTCTTCTCCGAGATGATCCTGAGCCTCCCACAATGTCCCCCAGAGGAACATCTACAGAAAGCCTGGCCCACTGAGCAAACTGGTCTTACCCTGCATTGATGATTTTCTGCCCAGTTAAGCTATGAAGGATCCTGGTGAGTCAGCCCTTTTGGGACCAGATCCAGACCTGCCTCCCCCTGAATGCTCATGGAGCTGCTGATTCCAAACTGCAGAGGCTTGAGCCCTGATCTGTTGGAATCAGGCACATCTTAGGAAGAAATGGCTCATTTTACTTTTGGACCATTCCCTGCTCAGGTCACCCAGAGCAAAAAGAAAGTCTGTTTGCTTCCTGCTATTTCATCAATCCCGAAGTGCCTTGGGGCTGGGGTGGGGGAATGGAGGAGGGGGCCAGGGTTAGGACAGTGACCAGGAGGATGACGTGACAACAGGAGGAGTCATATCCTCTTCTGCCAACCTCCCCCTTCTCTTGGCTGGACTTAGCACCTTAACCCTAATCCTTGTTCTGTTCTGTACTTCGGGGCTAAGGTCTCCTTTCAGCCATGTTAACTTTGGCAAGAATTATCCTCAGGTGCCTTTGCCCTCCCTTGGGAGGAGGGGAGGAAGGAATTGAAGGCCCTGCTTCCTGGGGCAGGTCTACAATGCCTCCTGGCCACTCACGTAGCCCAGGGAAAGGAGAGCAGGTGGTTCCCAGATGTTCCTTCGTTCTTCTGAGGCCTCTGCCTCTCTAACCCTCTGGCTTCATCTCCTCCCGATGGATGCTGCCCCTGACAGCCAGCCTCCTTGGGTTCCCTCCAGATGGATGGAGGGTCCCTGAAGCTCCCCTGGAGGGGGAGGAGGGAGTGAGGGTAGGATGCCTGCTTCTAGCAGACTAAGGGTGGGGCTTCAGGAACCTCTCCACCCACCCATAGAGCCCAGGAAAGCCCCTTCCTAGGCTCCTGTGAGCTGTCATGACATAAACATTATGTGCCAAAGCCTCATTTGCTTATTTTTTGAATTTTCTTTTTGTTATGAGCTCAATGGTCAGCAACAGCCATGACCGTAAAAAGAAACCCGAAGGAGAGGATTGCGCAAGAAGCCATGACTTCTCATGACATGCATTCGTTTTTAAAGGCGTCTGTTATAATTTAACTCAGTGGCGACAAGATGGCTCCTTTTTGTGTCCCCTTCTGAACTGAATACCATAGAGTCCTACCACCTGAGCTAGAGGCCTGCTTGAGCGTCCATCAAGGAGGAAACTGAGCGGCCCTGATGAGGGAATCAAGGAGTGGCCAGGGAGGGCCACTGATTTGGCCATGGAGGGACTTTGTGAGAGCTGAGAGGATCATCGCAGCCAGGCTGGGTCAGAGAAGCCTGTTGGTTAAGCCCATTCCCGTATCTGCAGGGCACTTCACTGAAACCAGAGCATGTGTTCTTTTCACGTCCAGGAAACATCCTCAGCAGGTCTGTGGCTGCTGGATGGCAGACCCTCGCTTGGGGCCAGCCAGGCCTCAAACTGGATGTTGGAGACAAGAAGGCACAAGGTTTCCCCTCAAGGCACTTCTGTCCTCCCAGGTTATAGAGCAGAAGAATTTAGACCACTGCATCCAAGGTGACTGGTGTGTGTGTATGTGTGTGTGTGTGTGTGTGTGTGTGTGTGCGCGCGCATGCGTGCACTCATATGTGCTTGTGTGTACTTGCCTGTGTGTACAAGGGGAGGCTCCGTGGAGGAGGTGACCCCTGAGCTGAGCCTTGAAGGAGGGAATTGGAGAGTTGCAAGTGAGGAGAAAAGATATGCCTGGCTTCTGCAGATGGACGGAAGGCAGAAGATGGATGGACTGGTGAGTCTGGGAAACAGCAATCAGCAGCTGGGGTATAGTAGGACAGGCAAGTCACCCATCCCAGGACAAACATTTGGGAATATTTGGCTGTCTGGGAGAGTGGGTGTCTAAAAACCTGGGTTCAATCACTCATGAGCGTCACCGAAATGACTCACCTCTCCTTGCCCCTGCCTTGTCCAGAAAAGACAGAATCAAGAGATGTCATCTCTTGATTTCTTGACTTCATCTCAGGCCCTACTGTCCTTGTGGGACAGAATGGCACAAATCAGCATTCATTCATTCATTCATTCATTCATTCATTCATTCACTAATCCCACAGACTTTCATGGAGAAGAGCCCCAGTAACGCTTTGCTCTCCACCAGCTGCCGCACTCGGGGGACATTTCCACAGCTTTGTGCCGGTGACCAAAGGTTCTCAGTGAACAGTCTGACTGGAGCTTGTAAGGGAGGTACTTTAAGCTCCTTCATTCCACTTTACAGATGAGGTGGGATTCTAACCCAGGCCTTTCTGACCCCAGGTCCAGCAGGACATTCTTCCTTTCCTTGAATTCATGGAGCTTGTTCTAGTAAAGAAGAGAAACCTTCACACACACACACACACACATACACACACACACACACACACACACACACACACACACACAAGCATGACCAGGTCAGGGTGCCCAAGCACTAGGGGAGAGGCATGGAGAGCAATCTTACTGGAGAAAAGGGGAACTCTATCACTGCTGACTGGGAGATCAGAAACATTTTTGGAAGGGCCACAGAGCAGAGCTTCTGAAAGGAGGGTGGGGATTGGTCAGGCTGCAAGGAGGAAGAAAGTATTCCAAGTAGAAGAAATTACATGAGCCAACACAGTGTGACGACAGTGCTGGGCCCTGCCCAGCTGGGGTTTGAGATACACAAAGGCAAACAGAAGGAGCTCAGACTGGAAGGTGGGTGACCACCACTCAACACAGGATGAGAGACAACAGGGAGCCTCTGGACGCTTTTGGAGAAGTAATGACACGCTGCTCAGAGCAGGCTTTATCAACACACCTCCAGCCTCACTGAGGAGGGGGTTAGAGTGAGGAGAAGTTAGAACCAGGAAAACTGGGATAGAAGGCCTCTTCTGCAGAGGCCTCTCAGAGTGCCCAGGGGCACACCAAGCAGTGTCCCAAAGGGTCCCAAAGGTCATCAGAGATGCAGCCACACCATCGCAGACCTAGCTGTCCTGGGGGGCTAACTCCCAGGGAACAGACAGACCAAGGGGAGCTACAACACAGCTTCCTTGTCTGCCCTCCAGCAGACCAGAAAAGGCGCCCAGATACCCTCACATCAGGAGATGCTCCCAGGAGCCCCAACTAATGCAGTCATGGCCTAACGGAACCCCCGAGGCCAAAGCCAAGACTTGCAGCCAGGCCCTTTGTGAGGAATTGGCTGTCAGAAGCACAAAACTGTATGTTTGCAGCTCTAAACGGGAAGCTCTCAACGCCTCAGAGGCCCCCTCGTCTGACCCTTCCTCTTTATAGAAGAGGAGAAGGAGGCCCAGGGCTGAGGTCACCAAGGAAGCAAACATCAGGTGTAGGATTTGAACCCGGGCCTCCCAGGACAGCCAGTGCCTGCTCTCTCCAAGGTGACTGGTGTGTGTGCATGTGTGTGTGCACGTGTGTGTGTGTGCGTGCATGATCCTATGTGCTCGTGTGTACACAAGAGTGGCCAGTCTACCAGCAAAGGTCCACTCTGCCCTGTTCCTTTCACCTCTATGATGCAGGATTTTTCCAGGCAGCCGCCAGCTGTGAGGCAATGTGACCCGGTGGTAATCACTTAGCCTCCTTTGTGGTAAGAACCCATTGCTGTCTCTGTCCATGGTGTTGATACAGCCTCGGTCAGAGGTTACAGGGACCCGATCTAGGCATGTTGGCATTGGAAAAGGAGGCAGCTGGAGAGATGCCTGACAGAATGTGTAAGAAGAATGCACAGACTGGTGGCAGCTAGGTGGCGCAGTGGATAGAGCACTGGCCCTGGAGTCAGGAGGACCTGAGTTCAAATCTGGCCTCAAGCACTTGACACTTACCAGCTGTGTGACCCTGGGCAAGTCACTTAACCCCATTGCGTAGACCCCCCCCCCAAAAAAGACTATACAGACTGGATGGAGAGAGTGAGGGGCTAGGGATGAAGAAGAGGAAAAGCGATGTTTTGAGGCACATGGCTCACCGGAGGAGGGTGGTGCCACCAGCAATGATGACCATGATGATGATGACAAGGACACATGTGGGCCGCCTGTTCTGTTGAGCTGAATCTGTGGAGACACAGGGATAGGTGGAGCAATGTTAGGGAACACTTCCTTCAACAGACAATTCCTTTCTGAGTAAGCAAAATTCAAATTAAATGAGTCCTTTACCAAAATCTGGAAATGTGTCAGCTTTAGACCCACTGCACAGTGCCACCCCAAGACCCGGGGGCTTTTCACCCAGGAAGCTGGGCCCTCCGTATCCATAATGAGTCGCAGGAACATGGAATAAGTGGGGTCAGGGGAAGTGAGGCCCCCTACCTCGCGCCATCAATGCTGCACTAATCCCCTGCAGCCTCCACACGGACCTGAAGCATTACACTGCCAACTCCAATCCAGTAGACATTTATAACATGCCTACTGTGTGCCAGGCACTGTGCTAAGTGCTAGGGATACAATTAACTGAAGGAAAGGCAGTCCACACCCTCAGAGAGCTTACAATCGAAAGCGCACAAAAGAAGGCAGAAAAAGGGAGGGGGCACCCAGCAGGGGCATCTTGTTCCCTGGAGTTGAAACAAGGCAGGGCAGCAGGTGCCAAGGGAAGAGAGAAGCCCACAATGAAAGTGCTCACACTGCCCCTCCTGTATCCTCAATAGAACTCGGAAGGCTGAGGACACACTTGGGATCTGCTGGTGCTACCCTGGGTCTGCTCCAAAGCAAATTTCTGACAAATCTGAATATCAAAGGAGGCTAGTGTAGCGAACAACTCTGCTTTCCTAATTAGACAGGAGAGGGAATTTGGGCATGTGGCTGGATGAACTGCCACAGAGGTCTGCCATGTTTTAGTGGGGCTTGGTTGCAATATGTCACCAACATTATTGTCAAACAAACCTTATTGGGGCAACTCAGTGCCAGGGGTGGGATGAAGGGGGGAATTCTTTGTGAAGTGCTTGATCGTCCCAATGCCTTTTACATCTGTCTAACTCCCACTCTGGGTTTACCCAGACCAAGCTCAGTCTTGAAAGCAGCCATCCCCCACTCCTACCCCAAACTGATCACTCTCTGTTTGGCTTGTGTTGCTTCCATACAGAATTACCTGTGGGAATCTCAGAATAGATTTCATATCTAGGTTTCCACAAATGTGGTCCCAAGATCCCATACAAGCACTTGAGGCAACTTCATACATCTGGTATAGGGAAGTCTTCATTATACTCCACAAAAATGCAAATAATGCATAAAGGACTCAAGTAGTCCATAAAAGTAGATGCAAGTATTCTCTTTCTTTGCTGAGCTCTAATTTTTATGAGGGACCTAGGACCTTTCTGATCATAGCACTACTTTGTGATTTGAATTCATCTGGGAAAAGTAATGAACTTCAGGCTGCTAGCGGGGCAACTCCTTCATGTTCTGATGACTCCTATTTTTACTTCAGACACAAATGCAGACGTAGATCTTTATGCTGTTACATAGGATTTGGACTGCTCTGGAGGGTAACACCCTTGAGGCTGCTAAAGAGACAATCTTCTGTGAACCCCACTTTCACCTCCAGGAACCCATACAATCATCTAACCTTAGTGTACCCTTGGAAGAGCCAGGGCTCCTCCAAGATTGAAAATAGAGTGGCTAGAGAGGCATTTCCCTTCCATCAGGTGGCACCATATAAAATAATTCATGGTAACAGCAAAGGACAAATTACTGGTCTTTTGATTCCACCTTGAAAGGGAGCACAACGAATTAAGAAGTGGTCAACGTGCTGGGAGAAAATGAAGATCAGAATGAGGACTCAGGAGACAGGAAGGACAGAAGGCTGCCATCAGAGAGGGAGGGACACTTCAAGACTTAGAACTTTAGAAGTGGGCATGCTCTGAGAAGGTGGATGAGATCCAAGCAGTTTGCAGAGCCCCTGAGAGTGGTAGAGGTGGAGTGGAGATGAGAGTCCCTGGAGGAGGAGAAGTGGAGAACCCATGAAAGTGGTCATAAACAGGCATGTTGGCTTCCTGGGGAGGAAGTCAGGGGAAGGGACAGAGAGCAGATGCTGAGGACATTGAGGATGGGGAGGAAGGGAATGTGTCCTGAAAGTCAGTGATGAACAACTCCAGGGATGGGAAGAGGGTGATACAAGGGAAAACCCAGATTTCTAAAGAGGACAAGTTGTTGAGAAATGGTACAAAGCAGCCAGTACACCAGCTTCACTTCGTGATTCAGAATGAGGAGGAGGAGTCTATGGAAGAATCTATCCCCTATGCAGATATTCAGGGAAATGGTGTTATGGCAGGGGAAGGGTAGATACTAGGTGCTCTAGAAGATGAGGAGGTGAGTGAGGCCTGGGGAAAAGGAGGTGATTGTCTCACAGGCCACAATGGAAGGAAAGGGTCTTAAGGGGGGCCAGTAAGAGGGTATGAGTGGAGGCCTTGGATGGAGATTAAGGATCACAGGAATGAAAGAGTTGGGATGCTGGGAGGTAGATTTGAAGGAATGTGGTATGCATATGTGTGTGTGTGTGTGTGTGTGTGTGTGTGTGCAGGCGTGCAATGATGTGAGGCATCCCATTGCCAGAAAATCTTCTTAGAAGGGTTTGTCTATAAAATTCAGTGGCCATTTATTAAGTGTCTACTGTGTACAGGACACCATACAGAGCACTGGGGAGCAGAGGCAAGAGCGGAACAATTCTGCCCTTGAGGTGCTTCTGCTCTACTGGGAGGCAATGATGTGCCCATCGACAGGTGGGTAGAGACAAAATCAACAGGCTGTAATGTTCTGAGGGGAGGCACTGAAAATCAGGAGGATTGAGAAGGGGGTCTTACAGGATATAGCCCTTGAGTTGACCCTTGAAGCAGCTACTATTTCCGAGAAGGAGAGGAGAGGCGATGGGGAGAGCATTCAGGGCGTGAGATGGAATGATGTGCACAGGACAGGGTCAATGGCCAGAACATCATGTGTGGTGGGGGAGTGAGGGGCACAGCTCAGGAAGATGTGTCAGAACCAGAGTGTGGGAGGATTTGAACACCAGCCAGGAGTCTGTATGTTATCCTGGAGTCAATAGGAAGTCAGTGAAAATTCTTGAGCAGGGTCAGTCTCTAAGTAAACAGAACTTCAGACAACAAGAGAGTGATGGAGTTTCTACAATGGCCATTTTCCCCAATCCCTCTGCCAGAGCCACTGCACACCAGCTTCCCAAAGAAGAAGAGACAGGATTCCAAGCACCGAGAGATTTTCATCCAAAGGCTGGAAACCATCCCAAGTTTTTTTTTCAAAATGTTTTATTAATTTATTTTTAATTATCAACAATCACTTCCATAAGCTTTTGAGTTTAAAATTTTTCTCCCCCTCCCTCCATAAGATGGCACGCAATCTAATATAAGCTATACATATGCATTCCTATTAAACATATTTTCACATTAGTGATGTTGTAAGTAAGAAGTAGAACCAATAGGAGGAACCACCAGAAAGGAAACAAAACACAACAGAAGAGAAAAAAAATAGCAAATAGTATGCTTTGATCTGCATTCAAACTCCATAATTCTTTCTTTGGATGTGGGTAGCATTTTCCATCAAGAGGCTTTTGGAGATGTCTTAGATCCTTGTATTGCTGAGAGGGGTTAAGTCTATCAGAGTCAGTCATCACTCAATGTGGCTGTTACTGTGTACAATGTTCTCCCAGTTCTGTTCACTTCACTCAGCATCAAACCATACAAGTCTTTCCGGGTTTATCTGAAGTCTGCCTCTTCATCATTTCTTATAGCACAATAGTATTCCATTACATTCATATATCACATTCACATGTCTGTGTCTTTCTCTCTATTCTTCCTTCCGCTAACCCCTCCCCTGGTTATGCTTTTTTTTTCTCCTTTCCCCTTTTCCCTCCTCACAAACGTTTTGCTTTTGATCACCCTCCCTCAGTCCCATCTCCCTTCTATTAGCCCCCTCTCTTTTCTTTCCCCTTTTCCCTCCTACTACCTACATGGCATGTTAGATTTCTATACCTAACTGATTATGTTATTCGCTTCTTGAGCCAAATCTGACGAGAGTAAGGTTCAAGCAATGCTCATCTCCCTCCCTTCTTTCCCTTTGCTGTAATAGGTTTTTGTGCCTTTTCCTGTGATGTAATTTACCCTTGTCTGCCTCCTCCTTTCCTTTTCTCTCAGTACATTTTCTTAGTTAGATCAGATTAATTCACTTACTTGGATCCATTTAACCTACTTGATTAGATTTTTTTCATCATTACATCAAAGTCAATTTATACCCACCCCCTTTATGTATACCCCTTTAACATGAGTTACAAGTGTCATCTTCCCTTGTAGGGATGTAAACAGTTTGCCTTTATTAATAACATGTTGTTTCTTTCTGTCCCATTTACCTTTTTATGTCTCTCTTGAGTCTTGTATTTGAGTTCAAATTTTCTGTTGAACTCTGTTCTTTTTATCAGGAAGGTACGGAAGTCCCCTATTTCATTGAATATCCATCTCCTCCCCTGAAAGATCACGCTCATTTTCACTGGGTAGTTGATCCTTGGTTGTAATCCAAGCTTTTTTGCCTTATGGAATATCATATTCCACATTCCACAGTCTTTTAATGTAGAAGCTGCAAGGTCCTGTGTAATCCTGACTGTGGTTGCAAGATATTTAAATTGTTTCTTTCTGGCTGCTTGCAGTATTTTCTCTTTGACCTGATAATTTTGGAATTTGGTTACTATATTCCTTGGCGTTTTTAATTTGGGATATCTTTCAGGCGGTGATCAGTGGATTCTTTCTATGGCTATTTTACCCTCTGGTTCTAGGACCTCAGGGCAGTTTTCCTTTATGATTTCCTGAAAGATACTGTCCATGCTCTTTTTTCCATCGTGATTTTCAGGTAGACCAATAATTTTTGAATTGCCTCTCCTGGATCAATTTTCCAGGTCAATTGTTTTACCAATGAGGTATTTTACATTTTCATCTATTTTTTTCATTTTTTTGTTTTTGTTTGACTGATTTGTGTTCTCTCATGGAGTCATTAGCTTCCATTTGCCCAATTCTAATTTTTAACAAATTGTTTTCTTTTATTAGATTTTGTACCTCCTTCCCCATTTGGCCAATTATATTTTTTAGGGACTTGTTTTCTTCAGTGTACTTTTTTTCCAGTTGGCCAATTGTATTTTTTAAGGACTTGTTTTCTACAGTTAACTTTTGTCCTTCCTTTTGCAAGCTATTGACTCTCTCTTGCATACCTCTCATTTGTTTTCCCATTTTTTCTTCTACCTCTCTCATTTGACTTTTAAAATCCTTCTCGAGCTCTTCTAAGAAGACTTTTTGGGCTTCAGACCAGTTCATATTCCCTTTTGAGGTTCCAGATGTAGATTTGTTGACAATGTTGTCTTCTTCAGAATTTCTGCCTTGATCTTCACTATTCCCATAATAAAAATCTATTGTACGTTTCTTTTTGCTCATGGTGTTTGCTTATTTCCTGGCCTTTAAAGAGATTGGGCTCTCCTGCTGGGGAGCAGAGGGCACTGACCCAAGCTTCTTGTTTTGGGAGCCTAGGGCCTGGTCAATGACTTTCTGTGCTGGGGCCTTCAATGTTGGCAGTTAGAGGCTGTAGGATTCTGGCAGCTTCCCTGGTGTTGGACTGGAATCAGCAACACTGAACTCTAAGGGTAGGATTGGGTAGTGTGGCTCCTGGAGATTTCCTGCTCACCCAGGCCTTTCCTTCTTTTTGCTTTCTTCATTTCCTTTCAGATGGATGTTGTAGGGTGTTTGTCCTCCTGGGGCCCCTTGGAATGCTGCTTCCCTTAGTTTTGCTGAGGCACTGGGAGAGCTGGTTGCTGTAGAATGCCGAGGCACCTGGTGGTTTTCTGAGCTGGTTTCCACCAGTACCCCCACCCTCAATGAGGCACTGGGGGTCCAGGTGTTGGTGTTTGCCTGCTCCACCACCTGGGCTTCAGGACCTCCTCCTGATATGCTGAGGTGGGGTTTTCTGCTAGCTTGCTGGGATGCCTCCCGTTCTGTACTGCTCCCCTTTCCCCAGGGTAAGAGGGGCCTTTCCAGTTAATCCTTCAAGCTACCTGGGCTACTGGACTGCTGTACCCCATCTTTCCTCTGGTTCAGCTGTTCCAGGGTTTTTCCTGGGGGGATATTTTCTGGGCTTTCAGGGGTTAATAAGGGAAGGTAAGAGAGACACACCTCTTACTCTGCCATCTTGGCTCCCCCCATCCCAAGTTTTACAAAAGGAAGCAAGAGATTTCAGGTAACCACAGACTCAGTCAGATCTTGGACAGGCAAACTACAGTAACCCATGTGACTGGCAGGTCTTGTCAGTCTCCCACAAATAGATGTTTTTAGAAGATTTGGGCTCAGTCTCAGCTCTGCTACCAATGAGCTGAGTGACTGTGGAGCAGTCCAGCATCTTTGTCTGGGCCCCCACTCTTGGTTTCCTCTTCTGGACATGGAGAGCTTAGACCAGACGGCCTCCAAGGTCCCTTCAGGCACTCATGTCCCCCAGATCCTTTCTCCTTTCTCTTGATGATTAACTTAAGGTCCTCATTCAGCCTTAGTGTAGACATCCACTAGGTCTCTGCACGGGTCACCTTGGGGCAGTGAACCTTGTGGCTTCGGCTCCATTCTCTGTCTTTAGAAGCCAGACCAGAAAAGCAGGTCCTTCATTTGCCTGTGAATCTGGATGGAAAAGAGCCTTGGTTCATGGCTCCCTGGCAGAAGGAAGGGCCTTCCTGGGGAGTGGGGGTGGGGTGGGGGTGGTGTCAACATCTCTGCTGATGGTGCTTGAGCTAAACCAGAATATGGGCCAGAGAAGGCAGATGTCTGGTGATTCAGTGCAGGGTCAGAGAGAATGGGAAGTGGCCTTCACTGTGCCCCTCCTGGGGCTGTTG
The DNA here is from genome assembly GCF_900497805.2 of Vombatus ursinus. Classification (NCBI taxonomy): domain Eukaryota; kingdom Metazoa; phylum Chordata; class Mammalia; order Diprotodontia; family Vombatidae; genus Vombatus; species Vombatus ursinus. The sequence goes on along the minus strand of NW_020954595.1, from coordinate 15,503,427 downwards.
TAAGGGTTACATAGTCACTTATTTCCAGATCCCCTGAAGTCAAGGGCCAGCTCATTGGAACTCATTTCACACTCAGGGTCAATGGAAGCACAGCACAGTCTCCCAAAGACCATCTGGCCAGCTCTCTTCAACCCCCCTCTTTATCTAGGTGCAGGACTGACCTAGGCATGGGGAGTGGCAATGCACCTCTTGACCCTCTGGTAACTGTAGGTCGCAGCCTGGGACCGGATGCTGTCAATCCATTCCATTCAATAGACATTTCTGAAGTGCCCACTGTGTGTCAGGCACTGTGTCCTGCAGGGAGTCTTAACGGTAACCTCTGACCTCTGGCGGACCGCCTTGTATCTACCTGTGTCCGTGTCAGTGTGTCTGCTCCTCTGCTAAAGCAGGTAAAGAAGGGGTTCAGCATGTCTGGTATGCCAGCCGGGGGTAGGGCAGGCATACCACAGGCTGCCAAAAATCAGGTCAACAGCAACCTCATCCACCACGCCCTTATCTGCACTGCCTACCTGGCAGCAATTGCCTTTTCTGAGTCTCTGGCAATCTGTTTTCCTGCTCGTCTTTGTCTAGAGATGCCCGACTGTGCCCAGGATCTTCTGGCTCTCCCCTGTGTGGGTATGATTCCTTAAAGAATACACCCGGCCCACTCCCAAGGCAAGGGCCATCTTCCCCCGTCACATGCTTCACTAATTTCTGATCTGGGACCGTTGGCCCTGGTGTCTACTCAGCGACTCGGGGCTGGGGCCAGGCTTTGGCTGAACCTCTGAGGAGGTCTTTCTAAGGGGATTTGTGCTCCTAAGAAGGCAGGCCACAGAGACGGTGACTGGGGCCTGGACGGTCCCGTTGGGTGGACAATCCTCTGATCTTCCATAGAACTTAGGTCTAGAACTGGAAGGCACTTCAGAGGCCACCAAGCTATCCTCTTTATTTTACAGATGAGAAAACTGAGGTCCAAGGAACACAATGGCTTGCCCAAAGCATTGAGTATAAGTAGCAGAGACAGGATTCGAGCTCAGGTCCTCTGACCCCTCTCCAAGCTCAGTGCTCCTTCCATGGCCCCAGCTGAATGTGGGAGGGGTCCCTAGAACACATCACTCCCATGCCCACCCCATCCCCACCCAGGGCTGCTCCAGGCACTCGAGAGGATGAAACTCAGGCAGCTACAAAGGGGGAGCATGGGGTGGTCTGACCCCTGCTAAACTCCCATGAGTCCAGAGATGGACAGAACTGGAGTTACAGTGTTAGCCATTGTACAGAGAGCTGTTAGGGGAGCCCCACAAAGGGCAGTCTGCTGGGGCCCTGCAGCTGTGGGGCTGGCCCCGGTCAAAGGGCTGCTCAGACAAGAGGGCGGCAAGGGACAGGGTAGCCCTTGTCCCTTGTGCCCAAGCCTCTCCTGTGACATGAGGGGCCTGGGGACATCCTCAGGAGTTCTCTTTTCTCTGGCTTATTGCTCCCACCCGGGAAATCTGGGAACCACTGGACCATTTTGTCTAGAAAATCCCCTGCAAGTGTATACCTCCAGCCAAACGCTTAAAGAACGATCAAAGAAAGGAGAGAAAAGGGGCTCCTGCCAGAGTCATGGGAAACAAGGATGTCTGACTAAGTGCAGCTTTCTCTCCATCCCCCAGATAGCTGTCTAGCCCCAGGCACCTGCAGTCCAGTTTCACAGGTATCAGGGTAGGGCAGGCAGGAGGGATGATGGAGACGTGTATGCCAAGAACTGATTTGTCACCTCCTCCAGGAAGCCTTCCCCGCTCTCCCAGAAGCCAGGGAGCTCCCTCCCTGAAGGATCTTGTTTTCATTTTGTATCTGCCATGGACATACATACATATGACTATGCTGTCAATCCCTGGTAGACTGTAAACTCCCGGAGGGCAGAGAATGTCTCATTGGTTTCTTTTCCCCCCTAGTCTCTAGCCCAAGGCCTGGTGGATGGAGTGAGGAATGGATGGGCCACACTGGATAGAAAAGTCGGCTTAGTGTAGCCTTTATCTATACATATAGAGACACTGGTCTCTCCTGCTTTGGCTTTTTGTTGTTCAGTCGTTTTGGTTGTGTCTGACTCCATTTGGGGTTTTCTTGACAGAGATACTGGAACAGTTTGCCATTTCCTTCTCCAACTCATTTTACAAATGAAGAAACAGAGGCAAACAGGATGAAGTGACTTGCCCAGGGTCACACTACCAGTGTCTGAGGTCAGATTTGAACTTGGGAAGATGAGTCTTCCTGACTCCAGGCCTGGTGCTCTATGCACTATGGTGCCACCTAGCCATCCATCTAGTGCACCGCCCTAGCTGCCTTGTCTTGACCCACGGCTTGGCCGATGGGGAGATGTGGTCACCTCCTATTCCTGGAACGAGGTGTCCAATTAGAAACAGAAGTGAGTGGATGAGGCCAAATCTGCCCAAAGGTCTAGGCAGATGCTAGTTGATTCTGTGGCCTCTCAAAGCTGTCCTGGGGCTGGCTGACCACTCCCTCTGGCAGGAAGGCTTGACCATGAGGGTCGATAGGTTTTAAGACAGTAATTAGCCCCCAGAACCTAAGAGGCACAGACCCCTCACTTTACTGCCCAGTCCACAGCTTGGGCTCATCCCTAATGAGCAGAAGCATACAGTGGACACACACAAAGATGAATTGTGTAACACAAGGGCACACACAGAAATTACTCACACGCTAGCTTTTCTGCTTTGTTCCCTCATTTTGTATTGACTAATGGTTCAGCATTTGCCCATCAATACACTGAACTCCATCGTCAGTGCCTGAAGGAGGCTGGTCCCCCAAAGCTCCATTCTGCTGGGACTCTTCGAGAGCTGCCCAGAGCGGGCTGTCTCCACTCCTACTCACGGTGCTGCCTTAATTACGCAGTGTGGTGCTAGGGAGGGGGGCCCCCGACCCCCGGCTCACATAGCCAAACTGCCAGAGCTCAGCAGTGAGACTGGATTCATGCAGAAGCCTGGTCCTCCCCCCTGGGGCAGCCACCAACTGTTTCTCCATTTTCCTGAACAATGGCCCCAGCTGACAAATAAAGGCGTGTGCCATCTGGTCCCCTTTCATTCTGCTCCTTAGCACCCCTAGAAACCGCTGGTCATTCATGCTGATTCAAAGCCCACATTTGTGGCTCCTCCCTTTCCTGTACTGTGTCTCCCTTCATTGTCACATTGGCTATGGCAGAGCATTCATAGCCCCATCACCGTTTTGGCTCTCCCTTTGTCCCAAAGCCAGGAAACAAACCAAGCAACGTCACTCAGTCCCCTAAAGATGGGAGCTGCTGGGTGCTCAGCTCTGATCATTGGCATCAGTAGGAAGGCTCGGGGGTATTCCACCAATGTATATAAAAAACACTTCCATTTTGGTAAATCCACATCTCCTGTACGTTGATTTTTTTTTAAAAAGACCCTGCCTGGGAGCACATGGTTCAGACCTGTGATTTCACACAAATGTAAGGATCTCCCTATGTGGAAATTGCCTCCACTGATACAGGCCAACCCATCTACGATTACAGTCTTAGAGTTTCCTGGGGCACTTGTCTGGGGTCCCCCAGCCAGTGGGTATCCAAGGTGGGACTTATATCCAGGTCAAACTGATTGCGAGGCTGTCTTTCTGTCCACTTCACAATTCTATCTGTCCCTACCACTTGTTCAACTAATGCAATAGTGCTGCTGGCAGGGCTTGAGCTCCCTGCTTGAGGATGGGGGTGGGGTTGGAGTAGGGGCTAAGTCACCAAAGACCCCACAAGATGTATTCCTTCCCAGCTTGGGTAGAGTGGATTCTTATCACAGTATTGAGATCGAAAGGCAGAGTTTGTCACAACGACCGCAGCTTTAAAAATGGCCAGAGGAAAAGGACATAGGGACGGGGAGAGGACCGGTAGTAGCCGTGATGGGGGCAGCTTCAAAGGAGATGGGCTCTAAGACCTGCAGCCAGCTCGGAGCACAGCCCAGAAAGAGGGCTAGAACTCAGCAGCAGAGTGAATTCTGGCTGCTCAGAAAAACCACAAATTGGAGCCACTCTGTTTGTCCCTTCAGTTTGCCGGTGTGGTGGGTGGTGAGCCACTGAGGATTTCTTGGCTCCTGAAGGTTTTTGTTTGCTGGTTCTTTACACTTCTAACAGTAGCTTGCTAGATAAAGACCAGATGGTTTAAACTGCGGCCTGATGTGTGTTTTTGCTCTAGAGAGTGAGAGAGAAGACAAACCTGGGGATAACTGATTACACTAAATTAAACTAAGTTCCTGGCCTGGCCATCAACAGATTGTCTAGGGGCTTGAAGCATTTTATGACTCCTGTTTGGAATTGCTATTTTTAGGTTTTTTTAGCCCTGCAGAGGAAGGAAGCTGAGTAGAGCTGGGACCTTCACCTGGGTTAAGTCCTAGGGTAAGCTGATTTCACAGGTGTCTCAGGAGGTTGGGGGGAGGGGCAGGGCAGGGGGACTGAATTTTCCTTCCCCCTCTGAGAGACAAAAAGGGAAGGTCAGACCCTGAACCAGCCACCTGGACCTCCTCTGGCAACACTAGATATAGAACTCTTTCTAGATGTGAATGAATGGGAGGGCCATAGAACTTTGTCATCACATCGGCCACCCTTTCCTACCTTTCTACCACATTCAAATTGTTGCCTGGATTCAGATTCCCCTAGCCATGAAAGACTGATGTGGTGGACATAGTCATAGGAGTGGGGAAACTCCCTTTCTCTGAAAAGTGGGAAAAGATCCGAGACCTTGCTCACAAGCACTGGTGGGTCACAGACATTAAGCTCCTTCTAAAGGCCTTCTCTCCACCTATTGTGTCAGTTTGAAGTGTTCAAAGAGTCTGGCTGGAACAGATCTTGGGGGAGGAGGAAAGAAGAGATGATGGAGGGTGTGTGTGTGTGTGTGTGAGAGAGAGAGAGAGACAGACCGACAGACAGACAGACAGACCAACAGACAGACTGACAGACAGACAGACATATAGATAGACAGACCGACAGACAGACAGACAGACCAACAGACAGACAGACAGACAGACCAACAGACAGACAGACCGACAGACAGGCAGACAGACAGACCGACAGACACACAGACCGACAGACAGACAGACCGACAGACAGACAGACCGACAGACAGATAGACAGACAGACCAACCAAAAGAGAGAGTGACAGGGAAACAGACACAGAGAAAGAAACTAAGATGTGGGAGGCAAGCCAGGATCAGGAGGTTTCAGTGACCATGGGTATAAGGGAGGGTCAGAGACTTAGGTCAGTGTGGAGCTTGGGAAGCCTAGCTATAATGCACAACTGTCCCTCGATATAAAAAAGACTGCACAGAGGCTGGGCTGTGGCTGTTTACATGCAGTTCAGAGATGGAAGGGACTTCAGGAACCATCAAGTCCAATCTGCACTCCAAAAGGAATCCTCCCCCCCCCCACCATGCTGAGACAAGGTCACACAGCATCTGCTTGAAGATATTTTCTGGTGGGGAGGCATTCCATTACCTTCAAGGCAGCCCATTCCAATCAATCAACACATATTTATTAAATATTTAATTGTTAAGAGGGTTTTATTCCCCCTGAAATCAAGCCAAAATTTGCCTTCTTGCAAAATTTACTACTCTTCTCCAGGGCCAAATAAAATAGTGCAGGCCCTTGACCCACAGTTCCCCCGCCCCTTCCCTCCAGGCTTTTCTTCCCTAGGTTGGATATGTCTAGTTCCTTCCACCAATCCTCAGATGGCATGACTCCAGGTCCCTTCCCTCCCATTCACCCTCCTCTGGGTGCCATCCATCTTATTGGCATCCATGCTGAATGGTGGCATGGAGAGATAAGCCCAGAAGACCAGCTATCCTTGGACAAGGTGGAATTCGATGGTGCTATCATTTCCTTGCCTCTGGACACTCAAGGCTCTCTAAGACTGCACTAGCAGTCTTGACCACTGTGACATTCTGCTGACTCACGTGGGGCTTGTAGTCCCTGAAAATGGCCAGATGTGTTTGAAACGGCTAATGCCTCCCCCTCTTGTCCTTGTGAAGCTAACTTCTGAGCTCAAAGAATAGCTTGACATTCCTTTGGGGAGAAATATCTCCTCTTTGAGATTGTATGGCAGGTTACTACTGCAGAAATAAATCTACCAAACATAGAAATTATAGAGGCAAAAACCTAAGCGTTTTTGTAGTTAAGCACAGGTTCAGGATTCAGAAAAATAACCCTGAACAAATATTAGGATTCTAATGAGGCTTTTAATAGACAAAATTATGTCAGAGAGACAGAGAAATAATTCTTCTACATATTACAATCCCATCTGTTAACAAGACAGATTCATAACACCATGCTTCCTTCAGTGTCATAAAAGTTGAATAAACTTAGTTAAACAGAATCCTTATCTCATACATCCCCTAAGGAAACAAACCTAGTTAAACAGACTCTGGAGGTAATTTAAGTCAGGTCACAAATTTAACTTCATTTAGAGGGTTTGAAATGGGCTTATTGAAAGAGGAGATTTACATACCTACAGAGTCAGTTCCACAAATAACTAAACTGCTTTGGGAAGCTCAAACTTCCCTTTTGCTTCTTATCAGAAGAATGTCAAAAGTCTTTCCGTAATTCTATTATGATATAAGTTGGGTTTTAGCCAAGTAGGTTAATATTAACAGAAGACAGGCTTTTAGTTAACAAAAAATTGCAGGAGAAATGACCCTAAGTTCCAAATAATAAGATCCAATAAAGGAAATTTTAAAATCCTAATAATGGTTTATAGAATTCTTATAACACATTTAACTGTATTGCATTTCTCCTTATTGGATTTAGCCCCATGCTCCATCTAGCTTGTCAAGAACTCTTTGGACCCTGGCTCTATTATTCAGGCTATTTTCCATCTTTCCCAGCTTTTGTTCCATCTTTGAATTCCAAGGCTATCTATACCTTTAGCACAGTCATTGGTGAAGATGTTGAGCAGCACAGATATGCCAAGCCTAGACTCTTGGGGTTCTCCACCTGAGATGTCCTATGGAACTGAACTGTGATTAACCATTCTTTGGGCATGGATACCCAACCACATCTGAAACCCCTTAATTATCCTATTGTCTAGGTGTAAGAATAGCATGAGAGAGTTTGTAATTAAGAGACTTTTTGAAAGCAGAAGAGGGAAGAGCTAGGTATTGACTAGGCAGAGAAGGACTTTTTTTTTCAGTTTTCTTTTGTGTCTACATTTGCCAAGATCTGAAGAGTCAGCATTTTATCAAGGGTAGTTCAGTTGAATTGAGTTAAGTGGATTCACCTGAGGGATGCACTGAAGAAGCATGGTGAGGGCAGAATTGTCCAGAAGATAGAGCTGCAGGCAACACGGAAAGCCCCGATGAAGGTTATGAAGTCTCAGACAAGAAACCACAGACTTTAGGGGGGCAGGTCCCATCACTGCTGCCAACGAGCTGAAGGTTAGATCCCTGGAAAAAGAAAGCAGATTTGGCGAGCAAACCGCCCCTGGTTAGGAAGATACTGCTACATTGGACTCCGTGAAGACCTCATTTACATTCCCCTACCTCTTGAAGTGAGTGGCCATTGCCTCTCTGCCCCTCTAGGGCCTCCCTGGGCTTGGATAAGCCAATTTTAGCCTTCTCTCGCTAGCTGAGGTTCAGGGTTCCACTGGTCATCTTCAGTCATACCATCAGACCTGTAATCCCCCTTTCCTCCCTCCAAACCTCCTCAGCTCCCCGTGTGCATTGTCTCCCCTCTCCCAAGGCTGGGAGGGTCTTGTTTGCTTGCATTTGAATCCACAGTGTTAGCTCAGTGCCTGGCACATAGCCCTTACTAAGCTCATTAAACCCAGTGCTAACTCACTGCTATCTGACCAAGGCTGTCTCCCCACACTCAGGATTCAGGGGCTCAATGATAATGAACTTGAAAGTGATTGTCCTACCATGAAACCTTCCGGGAATCTGGGAACACCGTTCTACCTCTCATCTGAAAATGGGTTCATGACTTCAACTGTAGGAATAGGAGGCTCTGGAATACAATGATATTTTCCCAAAGTTATGCACATCTAATCAGGGGATTTAATCTGATAAGGAAGGGAGAGCGAGGAGCATGTGTGCCAAGCTGGGTCCCAGAGAAAGCAGTTAGCACTGGAGATGTCCATGGGGTCACAGGAAAAAAAAAATCCAAGAAAAGCACACCCTGCACCAAAAGCCTGGATCTTGAATGCTGAGAGCAAATGTGTATAGTGTGGGCAGGAAGCAAGGTGACCCAGGTACCCCAACCAAGGTGCTGAGCAGGGAAACTGGAGAGGCCAAATGAAGCTTAGTGTCAAGAGGGGAGGCTCCCTTAGGATGGGAGGAAGCATATGCTACCCTCTGAGGCTGCTGCCATCAGAGTTGAACCCAGGTTTGGAAGACAGATGCCAGGGTGCATCTGGGCAGGGCCAGGGGGGCAGGGAAGAGGACAGGCAGTATTGTTGGGGGCAAAGAAGTCAAAGGAGGAAACAGCTCCTGGAAGTTCTGTCCCCTTCTAAATCTTACCCTGGAGCCAAATCCCTTTCTGCAGCACCTGAGGACTTACTGCTTTGCTAAGGACATTTACATTATGAAGCAGATATATTCAACTCTGCAGAAATCAGCATTCACTCAAAGGATAGTCACACTTGGAATGTGCTAAGGAAAGTGTCATGGAAACAACAGGGCACAGAGATGACTCACTGCCACCCACGGCTGCTTTCCTATGCTCAGGATTCAGCAGCTCAAGGATAATGAACTTGAAGGAGGTGGTCCTGTCATTGAACCCTCCCACAAACCTAGGGACACAAAGCCAAAGGATGAAAGGGAACTTAAACTAGGAATAAAGAATGAGGAACCCAGGGCTTCTGTGGGCAGACTGTGTGGGCTTGGCTCTTCTGACCATGCCTCAATTAAAGGCATTGTTGTAAATGGGGGTAGGAAATGACGACAATACCTTTCTGAGCAGGTTCCATGCAATGGAATGACAAAGGGATCTGAAAGGTCCATAAGGACAGGGACAGTCAGGGAAGGCTTTCTCCCATCTACCTCTGCTCATTGCAGACAAGGGACCCTGTGTTCCTTCTCTAGGACAAGTCTCCCGTAGGATTAATCATCTCCACCTTCATGTGGAGGCAGGCACCTAACCAGAACTGCACTTTGTGGAGCTGGTCTGCACCTTCTGTTATAAAGATGACCCCAGACTCAGTTTCGAAGACTGGCGTCTCAACAACTTTTTATGAAAGAGGTTGAAGTGTGTCCTTTTGATTCTCTCCAGAAGCAGGCTCACCTCTTTGGAAGGGGAGAAATGTGTGCGTGAAAGAAGCCAGAGCAAGCTTTATAGTTAGTAATTGCCTAACTCTTCCCTTCTAGATCAGGTTTGGTCCTAATCCTTCTGGGTTACAATCTTCCTTATATGCCCCACCCTTAACATACATTATGTGCCTAGAATTGTGTTATCAGTCCCCCCCTCCACGGAGAAGTTAGCCTGTCTGTGCTGAGTTCTTATCTACTTATGTGGAAACTTAACTCTTTCATTTCTCACAGTTCCTACTTTTTTTTTTTAAGTAAAGATTTGGTTCCCACACCTTCCCAATTTCCTTATCCTCTAATCTCCTTAACATGATTTCGCATTCTCTATCACTGCAGAAAGTCTCACTGGTACCTTCAATCATCATCTTTATATTGCCAGAGCCTGCCCTCTGAACTCCTACCGTGGGTCCTACTGGGATAATCTTTAGTGAGGGATGTCTCTATCAGTTTTTGTACCAGTCCCCTAGTGCATGGAAGCATACAACATCCTACAGCAGTTAATACTCCTGAATGGATACAGTCGTTCCTTTCCATTTGCCAAACCAGGATTTTAATTATCCCTTTAATCAATTGTCTATCCAAGAGTTCTCTGCCAACTCCTCAGCTAAAGTGGTTAAACTTTGCGATGCCTTAATGATGGTTCTATCTGGGGCTGTACTGCTGCGCAACATTTCATCAAGGGATTTTGGGGACTTAAAACAATATGGGAGAAGGAAGGGAGAAATTGACTGGTGCAATGACAAATTTAAAAAGGGCAGTCCCCTTATTAAGTACAGATACAGAGACCCAAAAGTAACGATAAATTGTCCATTTAAAGCTTCTCTTCTCATACAGCTGTCCGACACTCTGGACATCATCTTGCGAAGTCTTCTGGTCCAAGTGCTGTTCGCACAGTGTCCAGAAGACCCTCTTCTTGTAGAGATCCTCCTTCTTGTGTCCACTCTCCTATAAGATTGGTCTCAACACAATTTTTAAATTACCTTGCCAATAACCAGGGCAAATAATGAAAATTAACTCAACCCCCATGTCTCCACTATTACAAGGTCAAAATTGGAACCTTGGCCAGTTGTCATATTTTGAGAAACTCAAATTAGAAAAATTAGAACCTAGCCTTACCCTCTGCATTACGTCTAGTTTTATACTTGCATTAATTCAGTATCATTCCTATTCATATTCCCCATCAGGAGGGTGAGATTCCACTAAGGAATTAATAAGACTCTAATACATAGTAGTTAATTTAAAACCAGCACATATCAAATACTAAAACAATCCCAACTTCCAGTCATGTACAAATAAATAATCCTTAATTAAAATGGATGCTTCTTTAAAGGCATTTGCAAGATAAGTCACAAGCTATTCTTTTAACATTAATTGTATCAAACTAACTTTAACATTAACTAAGTATTAACTAAGTAGCAGAATGATATACTAGTTCCACAATCTCCTGGCCTAATTATTCTCATACCACTATGAGAAATTAAAGGATCCTGACCTATACAGGAATATACTAGTAACATTTCAAGACTGAATACTTAACTCTGAAGTTCTAGGCCAAATAACTCAATCTTATACTTGCATCTTACTGTAATAACCTCAGATATTCCCACATCAATCTGTTTTTTTAAATGGATTTGATATTTATACTTACAAAACTTGTGATTATAAGAATTTGACATGAAAGAATAGGAACATAACTAAAGTAAGGGAATAATGCTTTCCTAGATTCATGTCAATTCCAGGCAGAAGTTATATATATAATGACCAACTGCGTTGAGCCAGGCTTAAAGTCTGCCAGGTGTCATAGTGGGGAAATTGAGTCAGGAGAATCCTACCTCAGTCATGCAGAAAAGTCATTCTCCTGACCTTCCCATGAGAACATCCTTTTGCAGCCCATAGGTGAAGCTCACAAACCTCTTTGCAGATTGCTGACGACACGAGTCAGTAGCTCAATCAGTTTCTTGTTAACTGTACCTGGAGTTAGACTCAGAATAATAGTTCATTAACAGTCCCCAAGATCTTAGATAGCAAATTCCCCTTATCAGTGTTTCAGGGAATATAATTTCACATTAATTAGGGAACATGTCTGAAGTGAGCTCTAAGTAGTTTGCATAACTTCCTACACATGTTCTGGGTCCTAATAACATCCTGAGTAAAATAAAATTTCCACTAAGATCATAATTTGCTACTGTAATAAATTTGCCTCTCTGTTTCTCAAGCTTATTTATCCCTCTCTAACCATTCTTAATCTGAAAGAATGAGACACTTTCAGGACTTGAATCATATACATATGATAAGTTCAAACAGTAATTTTAACTCTTGCTAGACCATGGAATGAATTCAGATCAAAACAGTAAGATCTTCCCTACTTACAACTTATATGCTTTAGAATTAAACACTAGCCTTAGATCTCTGATGCTGCTTCCATTGAGACTTTCTCTAAGAGCACCCAGTTAAGTTCAATCCAAGGACACAACAAACCCAGGAATGAAACTCTATGTTCATAGTATGTTTGGATATAATTTTCTTACAAATAGAAAGTTAGTAGGCCCTCTAAAAGAATATAAAAGATTTCATCAAAACATTTTCTTCATAAAAGTATCTCTTTTTAACTTAAATTCAGAAATATATAAGCAATATATTAAAAACCTAAAACAGAACCAATTAAAAATCTTTTTCTTTCTAGACCCTTTCACCAGGTCCAACAGTCACCTGGGGCCACTCCCACCCCGATAGACTAGCTTTTTTTTTCTATTATCTATCCTGGCCCATCATTGCCTTTTTACTGGTCTGATAGCCTCAGGCCACATCCAGATTCAACCTCAATGACACTCCCAATCAAGGAATTTGGTGGATGGAGGCCTAGATTTTCCCGGGTCTGCTAGTCCCCTCCTTAAGAGCCTGGCCCATGTGGCCCATCCTCCAACAACCCCAGACTTTAGCCTAAAGAAGGCCTGGATTAAAAAAAATTTTTTTTTAATTTCTAATTGAGGCCCTGATATATGAAATAATATTTCATTAATTCCAAATCAATACATATCAATACATTTTTCACAATAAAATATGTTTGTACCACAAGGCATACATTATAAAATTATTTCCACAATTGTAATAAACTTTGAAACAACCCATTATCACTTTAGATGAATGCACTCCCAAATCACTCTGCACCAAGAATCATTCATCTCATCATTAATATGTTGGAACTATAACTTTAAACCACCACATATTTTTATAATAGTCAAGATTTCAAATGAAAATCTGCTGTCATATTAAATATCAATATCATTATTGCTGATAGCCAAATATACCTCACTAGGTATTTAACAGTTTCAAATTATCTCATTTTTATCACTAAAAGACCCATTCCAGGTCAAGAGTTACTTTAACACCATTTCTACCTCACAATGGTCCCTCAAATTTTACAATCTAAGAGTTTTAGAAATACTATACAATTTAGACATACAGTAATAACTTAAACATTAAATTTCAGATAACATCAATTGCATTTCCAGATTATCACTTTTAACAATTACATTAACTAATAATAATGCCACATCTAACATATGCCATTGATCTTTTTTTGTCCTATAACAACCATTATTATTTTTTTCTTTATAGAACAGTAAACTTAAATCCAATCAGATCCAAATTTATAATCGCTAATGATAAACATTTTAAAACATTTTTGTTTTATTTTATTTTTTTTTAGGCAATTGGGATTAAGTGACTTGCCCAGGGTCACACAGCAAGTAAGTGTCAAGTGTTTGGTCTGAGGCCAGATATGAACTCAGGTGCTCCTGACTTCAGGGCAGGTGCTCTGTCCACTGTGCCACCTAGCTGCCCCTAACATTTTTGTTTTAAATCCAATACTCTTGGCCCTTTAAAAGGAAATATTCTCCACAAATTTATATATTCCCTTAAAAGGACTCGTGGTGACAATTCCTGCTCTAAATAATTCTCTCTCCTTTTCTTTCCTACTTCCTTAATGGAACAAAGGAAAAGTACACTCTTCTTCTTAGAGGCTTATCAGATAGAGTCACCTTCCTGGAAATCTCAGGCTTCCTCAATTTGAACAGGATGTAGTCAGGTTTTCCCACCCAGCTTAAGTAAAGCCCTCCTACAGGTTTATCCTGAGAGGTGGATGGCCTTTGTAACCCTCTACAACTTTATTGGTTTTCAAATCAAGCTACAAAATTTCCATTTTCCAGTCCTTCTATTTAAAACAAACCAACCTTCCTCACACCTTCTCATTATACTTAAACCATCTAAAAACTGGCACAGACACCCAGAACCACCATCCAAGGGTGATGAACTTTCACTCTCCCTCTTCCTCTCTCTCTCTCTCTCTCTCTCTCTCTCTCTCTCTCTCTCTCTCTCTCTCTCCCCCCCGACAGCTTTTACAACTTTAACAAATCATTGAAGTCTTATCACATTAAAAGACAGAAGAACCCCTATTTTTACAACTCTAAACACATTGCCTTGATATCAGATATATTGGCAGGAGGGATACAAAGACAGCAATTCAAACTCCGAGACTTAGGGTCCCATTAAACCTGAATTCAAATTCTTCTCAGCCCCCTCCCCTTTTTTTTCCTTGGCCCTAGCCATCTCAGGCAGCATGCTCCAAATCCTTATCAGTAAAGGTTGCTTGCTGTACCTTCTACTAACTTCTGAGAGATTCTCTCCCTGACTTTTTGATTTTAATCTCAATTTCCCTCTGAAAGCCTGAGATGGGAGCTCTTTCCCACTGTTCCTTCTCCAATATCAGACCTCAAAAGTTACCCCAAAATTGCTCTGGCAGACACAAAACATCCACAGACAGACACACAGACAATGTGCACACAGTCAAAAGAAATTCATTTTGTCCCAGGGTCTCCTTTGAATGGGTTCTGATGTTTTTCCTCCCCTTTTCCTTCAATAGGAAAGGTTTTTCCTGGGTAGCCCCACTACCTCAATTTGGTAGCTAGCATTCTCCCCAGAGGCTACTTTGGGGTATCTCCGGAAGGGGTTCCTTGAGTCCCTTCCCTGGTGCCTTTTCCTTTGAATTCTTCCCTCCCATCTCTAAATCAGGTCTATTAACTAACACTTAGTTAACTCAGACAAAATGACTCCCAGAGATAAGGTTCTCTAAGTCAAGTCTATTAACCAACTCTTAGTTAACCCAGACAAAATGACTCCCAGAGATAAGGGATTCCCAGATCAACAAAGGCAGAATTTTGCCACTAATTTCTTCCTACCTTTGTTCAATATATATTGACTTGAGTGGTCCTTGGCTGTGCTCCATTTTTTTTTTTTATGTCAAGGTTCAACCTCTCTCTATAGCAATCACTGCTATCTTCGGGATTTCACGAGCCCTGAGGAAAACGAAATCTAAGCACTGGACCATTAAAATCAACAGGAGTGCTCTTCCCAGCCCACTCAGATCTCACCTTTCTCAGAGGTCTCTTGCATCCCTGAGATCCCCCAAATTGTTATAAAGAAGACCCCAGACTCAGTTCCGAAGACTGGTGTCTCAAAGACTTTTTATTAAAGAGGCTGAAGTGAGTCCTTTCGATTCTCTCCAAAAGTGGGTGCACCTCTTTGGAAGGGAAGAAATGCACATGTGAAAGAAGCCAGAGCAAGTTTTATAGTTAGTAATTGCCTGACTCCTCCCTTCTGGATCAGGATTGGTCCTAATCCTTCTGGGTTACAATCTTCCTTATATGCCCCACCCTTAACATACATTATGTGCCTAGAATTGTGTTATCACTCCCCCCCTCCCACAGATAGTTAGCCTGTCTGTGCTGATTTCTTATCTACTTATGTGGATACTTAACTCTTTCATTTCTCACACCTTCCTGATCTTGGTGACCCCCTGGGCTGGCACCACTTTGGCATGAGCAGGGTACAGATACCTCCTAACCTACAAGCTCCTTCAGACCTACTTTGCTAAATTTCACACAACACAGGTCTATCTGCCGCTGATCTACCAGCCTGCCTCTGGGGCAGAGATGATGAAGATCAGGCTAGCTCAGCTGCGTCCTACCAGACAAAGCACTCTCCTACATTATCATTGTTTTTATTTATTTCCCCTGGGAGAATAATAAGAAGGATACCTCTCTGTTCTATAGGAAAGGAGCAAAAGCCACGTGTCTTGTGGGTCTGCAGAGATTTCTCGTTTCCAACAGAAGCCCTGGGCCAAGTGCTGAGGAGATGGAGACGGATGCTAATGTGTGTCTAGGAGACTGCTTTCCTCTTAGAAGCACCATTATTTAACTGAGTCAGTCTCTGCAATTCGTGAGGCAGAGGTATATGCTGAAGGACCCCAGTCATCCCAGGATGCCTCCATGTGCCCACAAATGGACAAAGGAAGGGAAGGAGAAATTACAATGAAGACTGAGAGGAAGGAAGGTGGCAACCGGGGCAAGGCTAGAGAAGAGGCCAGCTCCTGCTTGCCATAGACTGAGCTTCTCCACATCCCTGGGCTATGCAAATCAAGTGGAGAGCCCAGGAAGCCAGCTTCAGAGGAAAAGCAGCCAACTGGGCGTGGCTGAACAGTGTCTCCTGCCCAATGACCATGTCTCTAGAGAGCCTCCTTTTCCTCTTCTGGAAACATGTGCCTTGGCTCTGGTCTCCCCATCGGGATTGTCAACCTGAGGCACCTGGAGCTAAGGTCCTGGAATGGCAGGGGGCTGCTGCAGGTGATTCTGAGTTTAGAGGATCAAGCTTTAAATGGTTCAGAAATCTGCTCAAATATTTGGGGGATTACACAAAGAACGATCTCAAAACTAGCCTTTTATGGGAATGAGAGCTAGAAGCAGGGTTTTTACTCTTTGAAGGAAGACCCATCACCTTCGTTTAAGACTTAGATTCTAAGTGATTGTTACATTGTGTGTGGTTGTGTGTGCGTGCGAGAGAGAGACAGACAGAGAAAAGACAGAGAGACAGAGACAAACAGACAAACTTGGGAGCTGGACACAACTTCAGTGGACATTATATTCCAAATTTGAATATTCCAGCAAGTGCAACCATACTGATACTTTTTAAAAACCCATTTTTGTCTCTATCCAGGTAGAAAGCACCCAGTGAGAAAGAATCCAGAAGTGGCTGGTGGTTGCATTTGACCAGAGACCCCTCAGGTACAGCCAGGCAGGTGTGCAGTTGGTTGCTGCCTTGTAGCTATCATCTGAGTAACCTAGCCTCCTATCTAGGGACAAAGAAAGATAAGGTGATGAATAAATAAAGAATTCTCCTAGCTCACTGCTGTCCCACTCCTTCCTCTCCCGTGACTAAGTCCCAAACCAGTAAGCTGAGCAGGTTAGGCAAACAAAAGTTGTCAGGGAAGTATCTGCAATATTGACCCAAAGAACTAGCTGGTCTCACTTCTGCAGGATGCCATGCTGAGGCTCAAGAAAGGTGTCTTCTCACTCTGAGTCATCAGGGACAATGACGCATCTCTCACATAAATGGAAAAGGGTCTTCAAGGTTAACCAAAGAAGACAGAGTGAGGGGTGGGTTTCTGCTACGCTGTGGCCAGAAGATGGAGAATGGGAGGGAGGAAAGTGGACCACTGAACATTTGGGGCTAAAGAGCAGACCCTTGGGGTGTCTAAAGAGCAGTAAGTAGCTGACTGCCCTCTCTGCCAGCAAGAGATGATCCAGGAGAGGTCAGAGGAAGGAGAGGCAGTGGCAACTTCCAGGCTGAGCAGGACTGAGGCAGCTCTTTGTCTGCCATAAACAGTCGAGGGACCGGCTCTCTTCCCAAGGTTTGTAGACAAGTCTTCAGACTCTGGCAATTCATGTTGGGATTGATGACCCAAACAGAAGGAACCTGGAAAACACTGCCAGAGACTGATATCTCAGGTCAGATGATAATTATGATAATGGGTCAAGTGAGGTCCTATGGAACTGAAGGCATCTGAGATCAGTGAGCACTAGTGGCCAGAGGGGTGGACAAGGTTGTCGTGAGCCATTGAGCCATGTGTCTGTGCCATGGGAATGGAAGTGACTTGGGAGGGCAAATGAAGAAAGACCCTGGTGGTCTCCAGGCACCAGACAGGTGTGAAGAGAGCCTGCAGGCACGCAGGTCTTAGACCATGGTAGACTCAAGCACATCACCTAAAAGGTAAGTCCTCCACTTTAGTTACAGAGAAATATGCCTTCCTAGGGGTGGGGTAGCAGGCAGGATGAGGTGACCCATCTGTCCACCTTTATTCTCTTTCCTTTTCACCCTATCCTGTAACTAATATTTTGCAACAGTGCCTGGAGGTATGTGTGCATGTGCATGTGTGTGTTTGTTAATGTATGTGTTTGTACTTGGCTACATTTGTGTATTTGTGTGCGTGTGCGTGTGTGTGTGTGTGTGTGTGTGTGTGTATGTGTGTGTGTGTTTGAAGGACTGGGAAAGGGTGGTCATGAAGATGGGAGGAAGAGCAGGAAGTAGAGAATGGTGTGGACATGCAGAAGGTGCTCAGGGCAGGTCAGAAGGCAGCACCACAGGAAGCTTCCTCCTCCACAGTCCTGACATCTTCTCACACACCAAAGGCAGCTCCATGACCTCAATCTCCTCACGTGATATTTTGCTCACCACAAGTCATTGCTTATCTTTTAACTGTTGACATTGGAGCCCCAAGGACATGCTCACTGCCAGAAATCTTTCCCAGCAGTAGAACCTCTCCATGTGTTTAGGACAATGAAAAGCAGATTTACTCTGGAGAGTTTAAGACAATCCCTGACGTTGTAATGGAAATTTCCCCATCAATATTCTTTGGGTCAAAGACAGAACTCTTATTTTCCTCTTGCAATAAGCCTTCCTTGGCTTCCCCCACCATTGGTCCCTCCCTTTTTCCCACTAAGTTTTACTAATGTGTTTAGTTTTTACGTTTGGAAATTCCTCCCACTTAGTGAGAGGTCTTTGGTAACAAAGAAAAACAAGTAAAACTCATAATATGGTGACCTCATCTGAAGATGTAAGCAACATCCCACATCTGTAGCCCCCTCTACCTCTCTATTTATTTTAGTTAACAGAACTCTGTTGTCTCCTTCCATCTCCCACTCCATTAAAAAATAAAAATAATTTTACTGGTTGCAATTGCATTTCTCTAAAATTAAATTATTTAATTGCACATGTATAACCTATATCTGAGGGGAGGGAGGAAGAGATAGAATCGGGAACTCATAAAATTCGAGAAAAATAAAAGTAAATGATTTGCAGCATTTTTTTCACATAGTTATATATAGCGTGGGTGTCTTCCCTTAAGAATTGCCTGTTTTGCCTGGAAAGACTTATATGAACTGATAAAAAGTGAAGTGAGCAGAACCAGGAGAACATTGTACACAGTAACAGCAATACTGTATTATGAAGAATTGTGAATGACTTAGCTATTCTCAGCAATACAATGATGTAAGACAATTCCAAAGGACTCATGATGAAAAATGTTATCTGCCTCCAGAGAAAGAATTGATGGTATATGAATATGGACAAAAGCATATGATTTTTCTCTCTTTCGTTCCCCCTTTCCTTCCTTCTTTCTTTCTTTTTCTTTCTTTCTTTCTTTCTTTTTCTTTCTTTCTTTCTGTTTTCTTCCACAAAATAACTAATATGGAAATGTTCTACATGATTGCACATGGCTCCTAGGTTGTGAGCCTAGGGAACTGGGAGGATAAGGGTGCCCTCAACAGTAATAGGGAGGTTTGGAAGGCAGGAGACTTTGGGAATAAAGAGAATGAATTCTGTTTTGGACACGCTGAGTTTCAGACATCAGCAGGACATCTAGTTGTTAAAGATGTGAGGCCAGAGGTCAGTAGATAAGTTAGGGCTAGATAAAGAGATCTCAGAATCCTCAGTATAGAGATGAGAAGTGAATCCATAGAAGTTGATGAAATTACCAAGTGAAATCGTATTAAGGGAGAGACACCATAGTTGGTAGACGTGACAAGGATGATGCTACATCAAAGGAGCCTGGGAAGGAGAGGTTAGATAGGTAGCAAGAGAGCCAGGAGAGCAGAGTCATGGAACTCGAGAGACAAGACAGGATCAGTGACTGGCTGCATCAAAGGCGGTAGAGAATGAGAAGACTTAAGAAAGGGCATCGGGCTTGGCAATGAAGAAATCAGTGACCACTTGAGAGAGCAGCTTCAGTGGAAGGATGAGGTTGGAAGCCAGATAGGAGAGAGACAGAAGAAAGTGAGAGGAAGGGCCAGTAGGACACCTTTTCACAAAGGACAGCAGATTTATGGGACAACAGCTGGAAGAGTGGATGGTCAGGGGAGGGTTAAGTGGTGGTGTTGCTGCTGCTGCTGCTGCTGCTGTTGTTGATGGTGATGAAGAAGAAGAAGAGAGACGTGGGTGCTTGTAGGCAGTAGGGAAGTGTCAGCCAAGGTAAGGGGAGGATTGAAGATGAGGGAGACAGTAGGGATGATAGAGGGGCAGTCTGCTGGAGGAGATGGGGTGCACTAGGGTGGCCTTGGCAAAGAGAAGGGCCACCTCTTCACAGGAAATGGGCTGAAGGAGAAGAAAGGGGCAGAAGGCATTAAGGGGGTGTAAGATGAAGAAGAAGAGAAAGAGCTTTAGGTGAGTGGCCTTGTTTTGTAAAATACGCTAAGCTTAGCTTTAGAGCAAGTATATCAGAAGACAGGTTTTAATCTGAAACACAGAATTCTTTGGAAGGATTTTTTGTGTGGAATAATTTAGGGTTCAGGCCTTATTGAATCTTGGCTCCTAAATGAGTCATATGTACTCTGTTCCCATGATAGTCACCAAAGGGACACACATTCCTGGAGTCCCCAACCCTTCTGGATGCTTAATACAATAAATCTAGGCAGCATTCTGTGGAGTGCTCAGCAAAACCCAATTTTCCCTTCAAAATTTAATCTAAAAAATTCTCCTTTTCAGAGAGAGTTTAGCTAGATCAATAGAGAAAAGGCAGCCAGAGCCAGATTCTGCCAACCCCCACCCCACCCCCAGGTTTCCCTGGGGAAAACTATAGAAGCTGCAGGCCTGGTGGCCTCATGAAGCATTTGGGATGTGCTGATACTCGGGGGGTGGGGTGGGGCAGGGGGTGCTCTTACTGAATTCTCCAAATGCATCCACATTCCTGACTTGGACACTTGGCTGGCCTTCTGGGAAACTGCAGGGTTTATGATCTGATGATCTGTGTTTTTCTTCCAGGAAATTTTAACAGGCTTCTGAAGGTAACTAGGTATAAGCAAGGCTGGCTTCCCAGGAGGGTGGACCCTGCATGTTCTCTGAGTAGATTTCTTCCCGTTCTCTGGATGAGACTGAATATAGCAGCTGTATTTTGGCTCAGTGCCCAGAGCTCTGGGCCTTGGGTCAGGAAGTTCAAATCCAGCCTCAGACACTTAACTAGCTGTGTGATCCTGGGCAAGTCACCTAACCTCTGTCTCCCTCAGTTTCCTCATCTGTAAAAGGGGAATAATAATGACACCCACCGTTCAGATAATATTTGTAAAGTGCTTAGCACAGTGTCTGACACATAGGAGGTGCTCTCTAAGTGTTATTATTATTATCCTGCTTCAGTTGTCCTGAGGCTTCTGGAGAACTTGGCAGACAGAAAAGGTTCAGAACAACCCATCACAGGGTGTGATCGGGGACAAAAGCTTCCCAGATTGCTCAAATGCCCTGTCTGTCTGTCTGTCTCTCTCTATCTCTGTCTCTTCATCTCTCTCCATGTCTCTGTCTTTTTCTCTATGTCTGTTGCCATGTCTGTCTCTGTATCTTTCCTTGCTTCTGTCTCTCTATCTCTTTCTCTCTCTGTCTCTTTCACACACATACACACACATACACACAGAGTCATATACACACATGCTTAACATAGTGCCTGGCACATAGCAGGAGCTTGATAAATATTTCTTGACTGACTGATGGACACATGGACCCCAAATCTAAAAGCATAGAAATGGAGAATACTGGGATGAAATCTGCCCCCCGAGCGACTGCATTGGCATTGGGAATAAGCCTTCTCTCTTTCAGGAAGGGAAGAACTTAACTCTTGGACTTTCTTTTCTAAGAGTATTATGGGGGCAGCTAGGTGGTGTAGTGGATAGAGCACCAGCCCTGAAGTCAGGAGGATCTGAGTTCAAATACGGCCTCAGACCAAACACTTAACACCTAATAGCTGTGGGACCCTGGGCAAGTCACTTAACCCCAATTGCCTAAAAATTTAAAAAAAAAAAGATTAACCTGATGACCCAATAAAATCTATCTTAAAAAAAGAGTACTATGGAACAGTGGGATAAACACTGGATTTGGAATCCAGAGAGCTGGATTCAGAGTCCAATCTTGACTCTGCCACCAAGTTGCTGAGTAACCTTGGAGAGGTAACTTCACTCTCTGGGCTGCCTCAGTTTCCTCCTCTGGAATTGGGTCAGATGATCCCCAAGGTCCCCTCCAGCCCTAAAATTGTGACTATGAGGCTGACCATGACTCAATGACTCAATTCTATTTCTAAAAGGCCTTCTGATGAACTGAATCTTATTTGTGAGTCTCTGTACAAGAGGGAAATTCTGAATTCTTGATGCGCTGAATGACCACAGTGGAACATCATCGAGAAAAACCACAGTAACCTGGAAAGCACCAGGACCAGAAGTGCTTTTGTCTGCAGCAGGACATGGCCAAGGAGGGTTCACAGTGACCTCTGGGCATCCCAGCATCTGATCTTCAGGCTGAGGCTCTGATAATGCCCATAGCCAGGGCCAGCCCTGCAGATGGTGGGGGAGGGGTCCTGTTGAGACCAGCCCTGCTAACTGCCTCAGAACTTAAAGAACTGAGCTGGAAGGGACCTCTGAGGTCAGCTGTGCAAAAGAATGATGATTGAGGAGAAATGCAGGAAATGCCCCCGAGGCAGCACCTATGATGTGTGGGGTGGGGAGGGGAGTCGACAAGGCTACATGCTTGCCTCCCCACTTCTCTCTAAACCAATTCTGTAATTAAGCAAAAAATCCTGGGAAGGGGAGAGGGGACAGACAGATATAGAAAAGAAGCAAGCCAAGGAAAACTCCTAATTCAATCAAAAACACATCATGGGGTGGGGGAGACCCTCAGGACAAAACTCCAGAAAAATGCACCAATCAATAAGCATTTATTAAGCACTTACCATGTGACAAGCCTTCCCTCCAGGAGCATTCTGGTCAAATGAACATGTATACACATAAGTGTGAGGACATTGAGCAAGTAAATCAGTAAATCACCCTGCCCCCTAAATAATGTGCGTGATAAAATGTGCCGTACAAATGTACGCCCAGTACCATAGCCGAGGGGACTCATCTGTATGCACTGATCATGCTAATCAAAGGTATTTCCACAAAGTGTGACAAGCCTTCATCAATTTGAATGACTAAGGATCTTGGGAGGGAGTGATGCTGGACAGGAGGAGAGTTTGGATTGGGTTAGAAAACGTGGTCATGCGCTGGGAGTCTTGGACCAATAGCGACCGTTGCAAAATGGAGAAAGTGGTGAAATTATGGTAGCTCAGCTAAGGACCTCAAGAAGGAGCCACTCTGGGAAGGGCTTCCTGACAACTTTCTCTACAAGAGCCTGAATGCTGAGAAGGGAAGAAAGGACTTCCAGCAACCCCAGCAGGGACTTCTGACTTTTACCCCATCTGTTCTCTAAGCCTGAGCCCACCTTCCTCGGAACTCTGTGGGTCGCTGCACAAAAATCCCTTTTCCTAAAGCTACCAAGCAACAACAACAAATAAATATCTCTGTGGGTGGGGAAACACGGGAAGCCAGATGGAATGTCATCCACCAAAGGCAAGTCCTGGCCGTGAGGTCCTAGTCCTTGGCCTCCTGCATCAGAGTAGAAGGAGGCAGAGTGGACGCAGCTGTCCCTGCAGGTCCCCCAGGTGGGCGCTGGATGGACTTCAGCTGGATGCTCATGGTCAGCGTGTCTCCACTGGACAGCTCACGTCTCATCTTAAACAGCTGCTCCTTACTTTCAGTTCTGGTTGGAATCATTGCCAGACATCAGACTGTCATGTAGGAGATAGATGCTTTCCTATGTCTCCTGACGTAAGCATGGCCCTTTCTGCTCTCTCCTCCACTCAAACAAAGGCCAGGAGTTGTCTCTGCCCAGAAATGAATCATTTCCTTTCTCAGGCTCTGGGGGAAATTACGCTTGGAAGACTCAAATTTAAAATCCTGCCTCTGGATTCATGGAGCACATCGCATGCTAAGCCAATGACTCATCCATCCCAGCCTCACCCGGTTGTAGGGAGGAAAGCACTCTGTCCCATTTCACGGTGTGAGTGATGTATGGTCTGCTGACCGACGTTGTTGTCAACACAATCTCCTGGTGCAGAGGGTGCAACTGGATACTCCTCATTTTACAGATAGGGAAACTGAGGCTCTGAGGGGAGCAAGAAGGTTGGGTCTTCAACCTCCAGGCCCATCACCACATGGCCTCGAGGGGCCCTGGCTAATCCTGATGGAGGGCTCTGGAACAGGCCCTTGGGGCTCAGGAATCTTTGGCACTGTTTTGTCTGGCATGTGGCTGGGGGCATCCAGAGGGGCACTGACCTAGGTAAATAGCTTTTGGGAAGTGAGGAGGAAAATGCTTGGTTCAGAGGGCAGGGACTGAGGTCTTTACCTTTTCTTGCACCCCCAGGCATCAGCAGGGAGCCTGGCCCACCCCAGCAGCTTAAGGCAAGCTTGTGGATCGAGTGACTGATTTCTGTGCATTCCTGTAGGCTTGGCTCACACAGCTCCTTTCCTGTCTCTGGTAGAAGGCACACACCTGAGCCCTAAAGCCCTCCCAGGATACCAAGAGAGTAACTCAGTCATCTGGACACTCTGGGCAGGGCTCCCTTTCTCAGCCAGAAATTCACTGGGCCTTTTTCCCAGGTCAGTTAAGCCAGGGGAAGATGGATGTGAAGAGGAGGTCAATGGAGGAGAGAAACATTCTTCACATGCCTCGGAGGAACACGCCAGGCACTGAAGCAGGAGAGACAGAATGAAGAAGGGGCCTGTGAATTATCCCCTAAGCCAGGCTGGGCATCTCACATGTGGGGAACATTCCTCACTCTCACCAGTTTGTTCAGTCATCACATTCCACATTGGCCTCAGAATTCATTCCATCTGCTCCCCCTAGATCCATCAGCAATGCCTGGGAGGGAAGAGCAGGAGGGAGGGGAGAAGGGTAGCCAGCTAGCCCACAGGACAACTCTGCCACAGCCCTCCCTTCCCCTGGCCCACCAAATGCCCACCCCATGGGACCCACAGCAGGGCAGGAAGGTGGGTATGATGGGACTCTGGGGCACCTGTACTCGGACCCCACTTCCAAGACCATATTTCTCCTTAGCCTCAAAACACTATCCCTGACAATTTTCTCCCCAGCTCAAAGACTCTGTCTCTGGCATTAACTCAGGAGTGGGCCCAGTGAGGCAAACTAGCTCACTGTCTCTCCCTGTTACAAGAACAAGCTGACCTCTGTAGAATTGCCCTGGTATGAATAGGACTATCTTGTACCAGCAGAACCATCATGCGCTGATGCCCACAGTTATTGTGTACGATCCAGAGGTCAAGTTATAGACATCAACTCCCGAAGCCATCTTGTCACAGACATAACAGACTGAAAACACACCCCTTCAGAAGTCCCCTCCCCAGTTTCCAGTACTGGATGACGTCTGTGACTACGGTTGTACGTTATCACCTACTTAGCTTGCTTGGCACACAATCCACTACGTTTCCTTTGTAAGCTTTAGCATCTTTCCTATTAGGCTGCAGAATTCCCTAGGGAGCTCTGCCCACCATGTTAGCATTATAATAAACATTTGCCAACTTGATTGGAAGACTGCTTGAATCCATGAGTTCCAGACAACTCTGCCCTGTACCTCAGTATTTTGGGGTCCCTACACCTGAAACTGCAACAGGTGTGGATCCAGGGGGAGCAAAGACTGCATCCCCCAGGATGCTCTGGGTCAAAGGTCCAGGGACAATGTCCAGAGGCCTGAGCTCAAGTGCAGAGAGCAGATACTTAGGGGAAAAGAAGGAATAGCATGGCTTGGAGGACGCTCAAGAAAGAAAAGCCTTGGTCAGCTGAAGGTCAGAGGGGCCAGGCTAGTAGCAGCCCCTGATGGCAGTTGCAGGCAGAGTTCTGCACAGTGACAGCCAGGAGACACACAGCAGCAGCTACCCAAGCTGTGGCAGCAGCCAATGAAAGGGGGAAGGGAATAAGCATTGATTAATCACCTATTATGTGCCTTATTTGCTAGGTGCTTTACAAATATGACCTGTTATTATCCCCATTTTTACAGATGAAGAAATTGATGCAGACAGAGGTGAAGTGGCTTACCCAGGGTCACACAGCTGATAAGTATCTGAGGCTGGATTTGAACTCAGGTCCTCCTGACTCCAGGCCCAGTGCTCTACCTACTGTGCCCCCAGCTGCCTGTGAGTGTGGGTGTGGAAGGTGGGGATGCAAGTATAGCAGCATCCTCTTTCTCCTGCCTGTCCCCCTTATTGGGACTGTTATTAAAGCATTGAGCACGTCCATTGTTACCATACTCAGGTCACTGATGTCCTTGTCTGTGGTGTGATACCTCTGCTTATGGCCCTTGGTTGTCCAGGCCAGATGCTAGCCAGGGAGTTGCCCAGAAGCCCCAAGAGGCAAGCTCGATCTGGAGCTTCCCAAAGGGACAGGGAGACACCTATGGAGTGGAAGCACATGCCAGTGGGGTGGGGAAGTGACAGAGGACGGGACAGAACTGGGTATCAGGAAGCTTCAAAGCTCAGGCAGCAGCCCTTGGCCTCCCCATCTCTCCACCCGCTCCCAGCTGCTGAGGCCACTGAGACTGCCTTCCTTGGGGCAGGCGCAGATCCAGCACAAGGATTCCATTTACACCCCAGAGAGACGCCGCAGGACAAGAAAGGCTCCTGCAGTTGTGATGCCAAATTAGACCACACTTTCTAAGTTAAGCATTGGATGAAAGGTCAAGCAGGCGCTGCAGAAATGCTCATCAGAGGCCAGGAAAGAGGTGTTAACAACTCTGAGACTGAAGGCTGGGGACAGTGGAGAGGGAGCGAGGCGTGGTCCACTGTACCTGGAGTCAGGAAGACCTGAGTTCGAAATCTGTCTCAGACACTTAGGAGCTGGGTGATCTTTAGTAAGTTATTCCCCAGTCCCTGGGGGTCAGTTTTCTCATCTGTAAAATGAAAAGGTTGAAATTGACAGCCTCTAAGGTCCCTTCGGGCTTTAAATAGAACCAGCCACAAAATCGGTGGGGCCATGGACTTCGGAAGACCAGACCTTCTCATGTGGAAGGTGGTTTGGCCCTGGGGACTCAGTTCAATGCAGACATCATCCAATTGGCAGATTGCAAGAGGCAGGTCATGGGATGGACCTGGTGTAGAGAGAGGAAAATCTCTAAGAGGCAAGTGTAGGGAAAGAAGGCAAGGGAGGAGGCAGACAGAGCCTGGGCTTCTGACAGGTTTGAAGGAGGCAACGGCCTGAGTGAGGCCCAGAAGTACAGACAGAAAGATTTCAACAGAAGCTGATGAGGGCTGTGTCCCACAAAATACCTGGAGGGCAGAACCCAAGGACCCCAGGGGATCCATTAGCTGGGAGGGGTAGGTCTTGGAAAATAGGGGAGAGGGCAACACTAAACTTCCCCTGTCCATTTACCTGATCCTCAGATGGCAAGAACACCAGCCTCTTCACTGTCCTGGGCTCCTCCCTCTGGACTCTCATCAGCTGACCACTGTATTTTCCCTTTATTCTGTGGTGTCCAGACCTGAGTGCAGAGCTCCAGATGTGATCTGGCCAGCGCAGAGCTCAGCAGGACGATCTGTGGCCTTGTTCATCTTCCTAGCCACCCCTTCTAAAGGTTTCCTAACATCCCCTCAGCTTCCTGGGCTGCCTGGATCCTACATTTTCATTAAGACCCCAAATCAAACCTCTGTGGTAGAACAAACAGAAAAAATATGAGGGTTGAGTAGCTCTGGCTTCCCTGTGCATTCTCCTGCTCTCCTCCCAGGGGGCAGTGATCCTAACCCCTTCCCATCTTCCTTCTTGACTTCAATAGCCTGAAACACTCCCGCGTAAACCCTCCCGCATCTCTAGAGATGGCAAACATGACAAACCATGCCTTGGCAGCCCCTCCTTTTCAGCCTTGGCTTTTCTGAGCTCCTCCTTCAGATGTGCCCAGGCCTGTGCTGGGTGCTGTGGGGGACACACCAGGAATATGAGGGAGTCCCATTTCCCAAATGTCTGTCATCTTCTGGACCTGAACCCAATACAGAACCCCATTTCTGGAAAGATTGTAGCAGATGCCCATGGCTGCAGGTGTTTTCATGGGAGGAATTCTATGCATAATAAAGAAGACCAGGCCAAACTTAATGAAAGTGAGTGTTGAACATGTGGCCATGCCCCCAGGCAGCTTTTAAATCAAACCCCAAAGAATTCGATGCCATTTTAAAGCTGAAACATCCATTTCCAACCTGACTTTGTCTAGTTTAAAGCACCTGTCTTTACCAAGGGTTTCCAACCCAATTCTCTAAGTGGGGCAGTTTGGGAAGATTGCTGCCATCTTGGTGACAAAACTTGGATCCGGATTCAGCTCCCAAGAATCCCATGACTTTCCCCTGACTCTCTGAAGGCAGAGAAATGTTTCCCTGCTGCAGATACAAAATATATCTGAGGGTGGATACATGTTTTACAAAAAGCAGGGGACCTGAGCACCTGAGGGGAACTGGGAAAGTGTTTCCCTTCATGTTGTTGTGGTTTCATGATGTGTCGTGGTAGCACCGTCTCAAAGAATTCAGAGTCAGACCGCCTCTAATCCAAGTACAGGCATTTATTGAGATTGATGCCTCTCATGAATCAGGCTAAGATCCAAGAGGTACCAGCAGCTTTAGTGAAAGCAAGACAGATTTTTATAGGGTAAAGATGCAATTACATAACAGAAATTATGAATATTAAAAAGGCAGGAGGGGTTTGTTAAGGGATTAGGTAATAGGGAAGTGGAACAGCCATGTGATTACCCACAATGCATACAGAAAACCCATGAGGGGGGTATGTATGTACGATAATGATTTCATAATAAGCCTCTCTACATCACAAGTTCACCTAAAGGATGGCTTTTGCCATCACTGCACACAGGGGCCTACTTAGGGCAAGTCTCTTCTATTGTTTTGAGATCTACATGCTGCACCGGCATCCTGGTGCTGCTTTCTGATTGGCTGGCTATTGTGGTCCTGTCTGAGACGAGATGGATGTGGTTGTGGTTGAGTTCATGGACACACCGGTCTGGGGGCAGTGGCTAGCTAGAGGCAGTGGCTGGGATCCCAGCACATGGACACACCTGCT